>NC_090836.1:37246950-37550700 GCF_028021215.1 Eschrichtius robustus
TGGCTTTTAGGTGGGAAGATAATTGCAACATTAGAGCTTAATGAAAAAAAGTCATGAACAAGCTTGGTATGGTATAAAAAATATCTTTGGAGTCAGACTGACCTGGTAACCAATCCTTTTCGTACCCATTGTGCAGCATTGGGCAAGCTACTTGACTGTTCTCTTAGCCTCAGTTTACTTCCTTATAAAATGAGAAAAAGCTTACTTGCCATATATATTTGCATGTGGTTTACAGTGGATCAAATGCTTGACACAGAGCAAGTTTATGATAAATGTTGGTTTGCTTTGTCTGAATAGCATATGAAAATAAAGTCAATCTCCTAAACAGGGTTTGCTTTCTCCTAAATAGGATTCTCAATAAGGGGGGTGCAGTGAAATACAGTTCAAGGTGTACTGATTGAATTTCATCTAATCTTTTCTCTACCAGTTGTCTGTTGGGTAATATGGGAAGAATCTAGTGACCTCACTGACCCTCACTGTCTATATCTGCAAAAGGAAGAGTGTAATTTCTTTCTTTATTAATGCCATTAGATATTCTTTGAGAATAAATGCTTTGCCTATAGTCAGCATTCAATAAGTGTTGAATTAGTTGAATAATAGTGTGATACTATCCTATGTGGAAGTTGCGTGAGTTACTGGAAACTTCTGCAAGAAATATAGACTTCTCATTCGCTCTAAAAGTGCTATGTGGACTCTATAATCCAAGCCCACTGTAATCACCTCGGGCTTTTCTGAATGCATCGTGTCAGTATAAGGACAGGCAACCGCTAACATGCGTGTAAGGCTTCTTTACCCCAGCTTGGAAACTTGTTTTCCAAAAAGACCCTGAGGGTGGTAGAATCTCTCTCACATAGGTTCCCAACAAGGAAAACAACGCATTTTAGGTTTTTCTTGGCCGTTGACCTCTGGACTAAAAATAGGTTCAGAAAACTTTTCAGTTCACTGAGGGTATAATTCTCCAACAACAAAATGTATTTTATTGTTTCCATCCCTCCACCCTGCCTCTATATATCTTGTTTTCCTAGTCTATCCTCTCTTACTTGAAGGTTGATAATTTTTCTCTAGAGCTCAGAGGATGAACACTCTTGACCTAAAACACATTGAAGAAAGGCGTGGGATGTCTGGCAGTTCAAATCCATTGCTCTAAAGGTTTTACTTTCTGTTCGTGTTATCACTGGGTGGTTCGTGGGGGTCAGAGGCAGACATTCTGTGATTGTCTTTACTGAGAAAGATGAAACAGAAGGAAATCACATTGGTAGAGCAACAAGGATGCAGCCTATTGTTTCTAAAAGTCTGCTACATTCCAGATACAATTAACTTAGCCTAGCGTTGTTTTCTTTTTTCAGGAAAACAGCCATTTTGACTTCACAGACAGTGATAGTCAAAATATTTAGCTACTGATACAGCGGAGGTATTCATCAACCAGAATGGACACCAGCTGTAAACAATCAGCACATGCACCCTGGTGCACACCAGCTTTTAACTTTAGCCATTGCAGAAGCTACTTAAAATATAAAAACGATATTTCAGGTCCCACTCAGAGTCCCTTATCCTGCCAAAATTGACTTTATTTGACACTAACAAATTTATTTGAAATTAACAGAATCATAGTCTCTCTCCAGTTACTGCCTCTTTACTCTGTTCCCACTCACAGCAAAGCTCCTCATAAGAGTTCTGTAATTATTGTCTCTACTTCTCACTTCCCATTTTCTCTTGAACCAGCTGCAGTCAGGCCTTTGTCTCCAACCTCAGCTTCCTCTGGAGCTTGGAGGTCTTATCGAGATCAACAACTCCTGGGACTTCCCTGGCGGTCCAGGGGTTAAGATTCCATGCGTGGGGCGCGGGTTCCATCCCTGGTAGGGGAATAAAGATGCCACACCGTGCAGCCAAAACAAACCCCACAACCGCTCTCCTACAGTACTGAATCCTATGGTTAACTTTCAGTCTTCTTACTTTCAGCTGCATTCAACAAAGTTGACCGCTTCTGCCTTCTTGAGACACTTTTCACCTAGCTTCTAGGATGTACTTTCTCCTGTTCTTTTTTTTTTTTTTTTTTTAAAGATGTGCTAGAAACTTAAATGATTTTTTTCCCCATATTTTAAATTTCTTTATTTCTTTATTTCTTTATTTCTTTATTTATGGCTGTGTTGGGTCTTCGTTTCTGTGCGAGGGCCTTCTCCAGTTGCGGCAAGTTGGGGCCACCGCCCATCGCGGTGCGCGGGCCTCTCACTATCGCGGCCCCTCTTGTTGCGGAGCACAGGCTCCAGACGCGCAGACTCAGCAGTTGTGGCTCACGGGCCTAGTCGCTCCGCGGCATGTGGGATCCTCCCAGACCAGGGCTCGAACCCGTGTTCCCCGCATCAGCAGGCAGACTCTCATCTCCTGTTCTTCTTATACACCATTCTTGCCTTGTTTTCCGTACTGGCTTCTCCTCTTCCAACTTCCAAATGTCAGAGTGCCTCAGCGGTCAGTCCCCAGCTCTCTTCTCTTGGCTTTCTGTACTCCCTTTCTAGATGATTTCATCCAGCTTCGTGGTTTTAGATCAGTAGGTGCACGGGTGACTTCCACACGACATCTCCCGTCTTGATCCCTCCCCTACGCTTCCCAACTGCCTGTGCAATACCTCCACTTGATATATATCGTGTTCTAAATAGACCTCTGGATTTCTTACCCACCTCCCTATCTGCTACAAGTTTATTGGTTCCCCAAATTCTCCCTTCTCAGTAAACGATGCTGTCATTTACCAGTTGCCGGAGCAACTGGTAAGTTCAGAAGCTCAGCTGGTGACACTTCAAAATACATCTTGATCTGAACACCTGACCACCATTGTTTAACCACCATCATCTCGCACCTAAATTACTACAATTTTCTTTAAACTGGACTTTATTCCACATACAGCCAACCTCCCACTCTCCACATCACTCACACTCCTATAGCCACTCTATCCTTGCTGTTTCTTGGACATTCCCAGCTCATTTCCTCCTCAGGGCCTTTGCATGTGCTCTTCCTTCTAGCTGATCAGCTCCTCCTCCAGAGATTTACAGAGCTTGTTCTTTCATACCAGTCAGCACTCCATACAAAGGTCATCCTCAGAGAGGCTTTCTTTTGACTAACTAAACTAGTACCCACCCTTAACTCACCACTCTCCATCCCCTTACCCTGTTTTATTTTCTTTAAAGCATTTATCTCTATTTGACACCATATTTTATTGCTATTTGCTGATTGACTGGTATCTCTTCTATTAGAATATATGCTCCATGAGACATTCTTGACAAAAAATTATGAAAATAGAAATGAACTTATTGCAAGAAACACTAGAGGCCCTTTACCTCAACCACCCATCTGATATTTAGATCAACTTCATACCCTCTCTTTTGTTTGTGAAGTGAATATTTTTATATTGAATCACATTTATCCACTGATCTCCACCATTATTAATTTTTCACGGAGAAAAATGACTTCAATATTAAATAAAAATTTTACCAAGGATAATATCTACTCTTTTGACAGTATGCAATTAATTTTCCTATACAGCCTATAGAAGAAATTAGTCATTCAGACAATTGAATGTGACCATTCCTGGCAGCATGCATAGAGCCAGAACAGATACTGGAGCAGTGACATTTTATACCAAATGTCCAAATATAATAAAGCACAGAATAAGCAAGGGCTGTGTGCCATTGGACTGCAGCCAGTGTCTGAAAAATAACATGAAAGTATGCTGTCTAAAAATTTCCTTCCACTAGATTTCACTCTTTCCTCTTTAGGAGAAGAGGAGTTATCAGGAGTTCTCATTTAATTAAAAAAATATCGATTTATTATGTAGCTAATATTCACTCTTCTTAAGAAGTGCAAAGTAGGTCAAGTTGCTGTTTGATGATGGATGGAAGACTTTATCCAAAAGGATCTATCATTGAGTTACGCCACTGTGTTTCTTTAGACTTTGCACTAGCTTTAGTTGTCAGCAACTTGTCCTAGTCAATGGTTTGTCTACACACCTCCACACACATATACACATAGGAGTCTCTAAAATGTCAAGCACTCTTTCCTTGCATATTGGTGAACTCTATTGCCCTAGTGAGGGATATTGATTTCCTATTATTCCTAGATGCCACATGATGCATTTCTATTAGTTGTAAACACTTACAAGACTGACTTTTATTTTCTGCTTCATCACATCAGTCTGCCAGGGCAGGACATCTGTAAATGAGGCCCAGTGCATTTCATCAGACACTCTTCCACCTTGGTGCTTAAAATAATGATGCTTTCAAGCTGTCTAAATATTAAAAACTTGTCTTTAACAACCCACTGCTATCTTGCCAGAGCCTCACGGTAAAGTCTCTTAAAATAACAAACTACACTCACTTCTCAAATCTACTCTGGGCTTGACTTATTTGCTTTTTCTACAGGCACTAAACAGTTACTTATATCTCATTGATGTACGTTGGCTTCAGAATTAGCCAGGAAAATTCCTATTGGCCTTTGCAAGTAAGAAAGATTACTGATGAAGAAAATACATTAAACCACACTACAAAATGGGCCTTTAGGATGAATTAGATTGTTTGGACAACGACAATTTTGAGAGTTCATTGGTATCTTAGAATGCATAAAAAACACATGTCAACTTCTTTAAACATTTTAAGTAAGGATTTACAGTTTGACTTGGATTTGTTTTAGTGATGAATGAGATCTGCCGTCTCTTCTACTTGTTGAAAAAAGCCTACTTCAACCAGAAAGCCAAGATTTTTCCCCAGAGGTTTTAAATCTTTTAAATAGCATATGCGACTCCTGAGAGAGAACTCCAAAAGGTTATGGAATTCATTTGCCATTGAGGGAAAAAAAAACCGATAGTGAATATTAACAGAAAATAAGAGTATAACTTATAAGAAAAGAATATTTGTCAAAAGATATTTAAGAAGTAACCTGCTGGTCTTTCTCTTTAGTACATCCTTCACATTTACTGCAGGGTGTCTCTGATATTCAACATTGCCTTGACCACCTTCCTGGCATCATCCACTGTGAGAAATGATCCCCCATATTTTTTTAATCACATGTTGGTTTACATTCTCTTTCTTTGTTCTCTGACTTGGTTGGACGTGTCTCATGAGCTTCTTTACATTTATATGATAACTAAAATATGTCTTGGATCATCCCAATGAGCATTTTTACTAATTTTCCAAACATTAACTGCCTCATCTCACAACATTTACATTTGACCACTTTCTTCCTCCCATTATCCACTCTCTCTTCTCCTCTGTGATCTTTGGCAAATGGCTTTATCTTTAGGTTACTCTCTGTGTAATTCCAGTATACCTTGTTTATAGGGAAAAAATAAAGCAACAATTTTCTTTCATAATAATGAATCTCAGTTTGATGTGTAATATTATTTATAAAAACAAGTATTTTTTGTCTCTGTTTACCTAAATTCCATTTACATGAAACCAAAAAGAGCTGGTTGTATATCTTTAAATTTCAGAGAGCTCCATTCATCAATTCAACAAATATTTGAGTTCTTACTATATGCCGAGTACTACTTCAGATATGGGGAATATAACAGTGAACAAAACAGGAAAAATTTCTGTATGCTCCTTGGAGTTTACATTCCAATGGGAGAGGCAGGTAATAAACAAACAAATGAACAACACCTACTATATGTCAAGATATCCAAGGATTTATTCAGCTAAGTGACACCACGGCAGTTTTGCTAATTAGGAGAAGCATAGGGTTACTGAAAGAAATCAGGCACTCGAGACTCTTAATAAGAAACAAAAATATCACCCAAAGCATGAGTACAATTCTTCAGGTCACCACTGCTCACTGTCATCTTAAATCTTGTTGCTAGGACATAGTAAGCATAGAAAAGCTAAGGACACTTTACAAGCTGGGGACATTTTTGGTAGAATGATGTTCTGATATTCATGGATCTAAATTCAGTTCTGAAGAGGAGAAATAGAAATTAACAAAGAGAAAGAAGCATATCTGTAAAGTTGGTTTTTGAAGTTATGTAAAGCTTTATAATCTAATTCCTATGAAGAGGAGATATACAAATTATTACATTGAAAAATGTTGATATTTTATTGGTATTTAGGAATCTATTGTCATTCTATTCTAAGTGGTTATCAATACCTTTCGTTAAACTATAATCTAATTTGCATCTTAAATTTCTCAAAAACCAGGTGGACAGTCTTTAGCCTCCAAAATACGACTTTTGTTCTGATACCATGGTTTCACTTTTGCAGGGTAGAGTACTCAGTGTTATTACATTTTTATCCTTTAATGCTTCTCTAAATAGAAATGGGGCCCCTTCATTTGATTTGGGAAATTGAATGCCAGTTGGGGAATTCAAAACCATGTTGGTTTCAAGCTTGAGTTCCTCTGCACAGTACCAAGTTCTTTTCCTTGGCCCCAAGGCATGCGTCTCAATGAGAAAATGTGGGGAAATGATGAATCGAGGATATCCCGAGACCATCTTGCCTAGATACTTAACATTGTCCTGAAATTCTGTCTAGATGTGGCCCATGATTAACAGGGCCACACTTGGATGTAATCACATTTGGACACATCCATCCAAATTACATGTCCAAATGCAAGTTGGACATCAGTGTTCAAATGTGATTTTTATAGCTATAGGCAAAAGTAAACCATTGTATGTAAGAAATAGGAATAGATACATACCGTGGTGCTGCTCATTTATTTTTATATGGGAAATATACCCTTCTGAATAAAAAATAACTTTTTCTCCTATATGAAGCAAGATACAAAGTTGGAACTCTGTTCATCACCATAAACTGATGAAAACTACAATAGGGTGCGTGACACAATGTACCTAAATCATTCTCACATCACTGAGTCACAAATGGGACAGACAGCTGAAGGCATTGTTAGATTTGATAGCAGACTGTAATAAGGAAGCTTTGAATTATTGAATACTGATAACATTTCTTAAAGAACAGAGTAAATGAACATTTTATAATATACCATCACAGGACCAGACTGTCTCTACCCTGGTCTTAGTAGCCGAACACATCTTGCCTTGTAATTCTCTTAATTCAACACTTTCATCTGGTTTTCAAAATGTAATTTTTAAAACGTATGCAGAGGGGAGACCTTCAAGATGGCAGAGGAGTAAGATGTGGAGATCACCTTCCTCCCCACAAATACATCAGAAATACATCTACATATGGAACAACTCCTACAGAACACCTACTGAACACTGGCAGAAAACCTCAGACTTCCCAAAATGCAAGAAACTCCCCATGTACATGGGTAGGGCAAAAGAATAAAGAAAAAATAGAGACAAAAGAATAGGGATGGGACCTGCACCACTGGGAGGGAGCTGTGAAAGAGGAAAAGTTTCCACACACTAGGAAGCCCCTTCACTGGTGGAGATGACAGGGTGACGGAGGGAAGCTTCAGAGCCACAGAGGAGAGCGCAGAAACAGGGATGCAGAGGGCAAAGCGGAGAGATTCCCATACAGAGGATCGGCGCCGACCAGCACTCACCAGCCCGAGAGGCTTGTCTGGTCACCCGCTGGGACTGGTGGGGGCTGGGAGCTGAGGCTCTGGCTTCGGAGGTCGGATCCCAGGGAGAGGACTGGGGCTCGCTGCTTGAACACAGCCTGAAGGGGGCTAGTGCACCACAGCTAGCTGGGAGGGAGTCCGGGAAAAAGTCCGGACCTGGCTAAGAGGCAAGAGAACACTGCTTTGGGGTGCGCGAGGAGAGGGGATTCAGAGCACCGCTTAAACGAGGTCCAGAGACAGGCGCAAGCCGTGGGTATCAGCGCGGACAACAGAGACGGGCATAAGACGCTAAGGCTGCTGCTGCCGCCACCAAGAAGCCTGTGTGCAAGCACAGGTCACTATCCACACCTCCCCTAACGGGAGCCTGTGCAGCCCGCCACTGCCAGGGTCCCATGATCCAGGGACAACTTCCCCAGGAAAACACACGGCCCGCCTCAAGCTGTTGCAACATCATGCCGGCCTATGCTGCTGTAGGCTCGCCCCGCATTCCGTACCCCTCCCTCCCCCTGGCCTGAGTGATCCAGAGCCCCCTAATCAGCTGCTACTTTAACCCCGTCCTGTCTGGGTGGGAACAGACGCCCTCAGGCAACCTACATGCAGAGGTGTGGCCAAATCCAAAGCTGAACCCCAGGAGCTGTGAGAACAAAGGAGAGAAAGGGAAATCTCTCCCAGCAGCCTCAGGAGCAGTGGATTAAATCTGCACAATCAACCTGATGTACCCTGCATCTCTGGAATACCTGAATAGACAATGAATCATCCCAAAATTAAGACAGTGGACTTTGGGAGCAACTGTAGACTTGGGGTTTGCTTTCTTCATCTAATTTGTTTCTGGTTTTATGTTTATCTTAGTTTAGTATTTAGAGTTTATTATCATTGGTAGATTTATTTATTAATTTGGTTGCTCTATTCCTTTATTTTTAATATATATAGATATACCTATTTTTTTCCTTTTTCTCTTTTTGTGAGTGTGTATATGTATGCTTCTTTGTATGGTTTTGTCTGTATAGCATTGCTTTTACCATTTGTCCTAGGGTTCTGTCTGTCCATTTTTTTCTTTTTTTAGTATAGTTTTTAGCACTTGTTATCACTGGTGGATTTGTTTTTTGGGTTGGTTGCTCTCTTCTTTCTTTCTTTCTTTCTTTCTTTTTATTATTTTTAATTTTTTTTAATTTTCAATAACTTTTTAGTTTTTTATTCTAATAATTCTTTTATTTTATTTTTTCCTTTCTTTTTTTCTCTCTTTTCTTCTGTGCCATGGGTCTTGGTGCTCCAGCAAGGCGTCAGGCCTGTGCCTCTGAGGTGGGAGAGCCGAGATCAGGACATTGATCCACCAGAGACCTCCCGGCTCCACGTAATATCAAACGGCAAGAGGTCTCCCAGAAATCTCCATCTCAAAGCTAAGACCCAGCTCCACTCAACAACCAGCAAGCTACAATGCTGGACACCCTATGCCAAACAACTAGCAAGACAAGAACACAGCCCCACCCATTAGCAGAGAGGCTACCTAAAATCATAAGGTCACAGACACCCCAAAACACACCACAGGACGTGGTCCTGCCCACCAGAAAGACAAGATCCAGTCTCATCCA
The DNA here is from genome assembly GCF_028021215.1 of Eschrichtius robustus. Taxonomy (NCBI): domain Eukaryota; kingdom Metazoa; phylum Chordata; class Mammalia; order Artiodactyla; family Eschrichtiidae; genus Eschrichtius; species Eschrichtius robustus. The sequence continues at coordinate 37,256,061 of NC_090836.1, forward strand.
CCAGAACACAGGCACCAGTCCCCTCCACCAAGAAGTCTACACAACCCACTGAACCAACCTTACCCACTGGGGGCAGACACCATAAACAATGGGAACTACGAACCTGCAGCCTGTGAAAAGGAGACCCCAAACACAGTAAGTGAAGCAAAATGAGAAGACACAGAAACACACAGTAGATGAAGGAGCAAGGTAAAAACCCACCAGACCAAACAAATGAAGAGGAAATAGGCATTCTACCTGAAAAAGAATTCAGAGTAATGATAGTAAAGATGATCCAAACTCTTGGAAATAGAATGGAGAAAATAAAAGAAACGATTAATAAGGACCTAGAAGAATTAAAGAGCAAACAATGATGAACCACACAATAAATGAAATTAAAAATTCTCTAGAGGATCAATAGCAGAATAACAGAGGCCCAAAAAACCGATAAGTGACCTAGAATATAAAATAGTGGAAATAACTACCACAGAGCAGAATAAAAAAAAAAAAAAAAAGAATAAAAAGAATTGAGAACAGTCTTATAGACCTCTAGGACAACATTAAAATCACCAACATTCGAATTATAGGGGTCCCAGAAGAAGAAGAGAAAAAGAAAGGGACTGAGAAAATATTTGAACAGATTATAGTTGAAAACTTCCCTAATATGGGAAAGGAAATAGTCAAGTCCAGGAAGCGTAGAGAGTCCCATACAGGATAAATCCAAGGAGAAACATGCCAACACACATATTAATCAAACAATCAAAAATTAAATACAAAGAAAAAATATTAAAAGCAGCAAGGGAAAAACAACAAATAACATACAAGGGAATCCCCATAAGGTTAACAGCTGATCTTTCAGCAAAAACTCTGCAAGCCAGAAGGGAGTGGCAGGACATATTTAAAGTGATAAAAGGGAAAAACCTACAACCAAAATCACTCTAACCAGCAAGGATCTCATTCAGATTCGACGGAGAAATTAAAACCTTTACAGACAAGCAAAAGCTAAGAGAATTCAACACCACCAAGCCACCTTTACAACAAATGCTAAAGGAACTTCTCTAGGCAGAAGACACAAGAGAAGGAAAAGACCTACAATAACAAAACCAACACAGTTCAGAAAATGGTAATAGGAACTTACATATCAATAACTACCTTAAATATAAATGGATTAAATGCTCCCACCAAAAGACATAGACTGGCAGAATGGATACAAAAACAAGACCCGTATATATGCTGTCTACAAGAGACCTACTTCAGACCTAGTGACACATACAGACTGAAAGTGAGGGGATGGAAAAAGATGTTCCATACAAATGGAAATCAAAAGAAAGCTGGAGTAGCAATTCTCATATCAGACAAAATAGACTTTAAAATAAAGACTGTTACAAGAGACGTAGAAGGACACTACATAATGATCAAGGCATCAATCCAAGAAGAAGATATAACACTTGTAAATATTTATGCACCCAACATAGGAGTCCCTCAATACATAAGGAAAATGCTAACAGCCATAAAAGGGGAAATCAACAGCAACACTATGATAGTAGGGGACTTTAACACCCCACTTTCATCAACGGACAGATCATCGATAATGAAAATAAATATGGAAACATAACTTTAAATGATACATTAAACAAGATGGACTTAATTGATATTTATAGGACATTCCATCCAAAAACAACAGAATACACTTTCTTCTCAAGTGCTCATGGAACATTCTCCAGGATAGATCATATCTTGGGTCACAAATTAAGCCCTGGTAAATTTAAGAAAATTGAAATCATATCAAGTATCTTTTCTGACCACAGTGCTATAGGACTAGATATCAATTACAGGAAAAAATCTGTAAAAAATACAAACACCTGGAGGCTAAACAATACACTACTAAATAACCAAGAGATCACTGAAGAAATCAAAGAGGAAATCAAAAAATACCTAGAAACAAATGACAATGAAAACACGATGACCCAAAACCTATGGGATGCAGCAAAAGCAGTTCTAAGAGGGAATTTTATAGCAATACAATCCTACCTCAAGAAACAAGAAATAGCTCAAATAAACAACCTAACCATACACCTAAAGCAATTAGAGAAAGAAGAACCAAAAAAACCCCAAAGTTAGCAGAAAGAAAGAAATAATAAAGATCAGATTAGAAATACGTGAAAAAGAAATGAAGGAAACGATAGCAAAGATCAATAAATTAAAAGCTCCTTCTTTCAGAAGATAAACAAAATTGATAAAACATTAGCCAGACTCATCAAGAAAAATAGGGAGAAAACTCAAATCAGTAGAATTAGAAATGAAAAAGAAGAAGTAACAACTTACACTGCAGAAATACAAAGGATCATGAGAGATTACTATAAACAACTACAGGTCAATAAATTGGACAACCTGGAAGAAATGGGCAAATTCTTAGAAAATCACAACCTTCCAAGACTGAACCAGGAAGAAATAGAAAATATAAACAGACCAATCACAAGCACTGAAATTGAGACTGTGATTAAAAATCTTCCAACAAAGAAAAGCCCAGGACCAGATGGCTTCACAGGTGAGTTCTATCAAACATTTAGAGAAGAGCTAACACCTATCCTTCTCAAACTCTTCCAAAATATAGCAGAGGGAGGAACACTCCCAAACTCATTGTATGAGGCCACCATCACCCCATACCAAAACCAGGCAAAGATGTCACAAAGAAAGAAAACTACAGGCCAATATCACTGATAAACATAGATGCAAAAATCCTCAACAAAATACTAGCAAACAGACTCCAACAGCACAGTAAAAGGATGATACACCATGATCAAGTGGGGTTTATCCCAGGAATTCAAGGATTCTTCAACATACGCAAATCAATCAATGTGATACACCATATTAACAAACTGAAGGAAAAAAGCCATATGGTCATCTCAATAGATGTAGAAAAAGCTTTTGGCAAAGTTCAACACCCATTTATGATAAAAACCCTCCAGAGAGTAGGCATAGAGGGAACTCACCTCAACATAATAAAGGCCATATATGACAAACCCACAGCCAACATTGTTCTCAATGGTGAAAAACTGAAACCATTTCCTCTAAGATCAGGAACAAGACAAGGTTGTCCACTCTCACCACTGTTATTCAACATAGTTTTGGAAGTTTTTGCCATGGCAATCAGAGAAGAAAAAGAAATAAAAGGAATACAAATCAGAGAAGAAGAAGTAAAGCTGTCGCTGTTTGCTGATGACATGATACTATACATAGAGAATCCTAAATATGCTACCAGAAAACTACTAGAGCTAATCAATGAATTTGGTAAAGTAGTAAGGTACAAAATTAATACACAGAAATCTCTTGCATTCCTATACACTAATGATGAAAATTCTGAAAGAGAAATTAAGGAAACACTCCCATTTACGATTGCAAAAAAAGAATAAAATACCCAGGAATAAACCTACCTCAGGAGACAAAAGACCTGTATGCAGAAAACTATGAGACACTTATGAAAGAAATTAAACATAATACAAACGGATGAGAGATATACCATGTTCTTGGATTGGAAGAATCAACATTGTGAAAATGACTATACTATCCAAAGCAATCTGCAGATTCAATGCAATCCCTATCAAACTACCAATGGCATTTTTCACAGAACTAGAACAAAAAATTTCACAATTTTTATGTAAACACAAAAGACCCCGAATAGCCAAAGAAATCTTGAGAAAGAAAAACGGATTTGGAGGAATCAGTCTCCCGGACTTCAGACTACAGTACAAATGTAAAGTAACCAAGACAGTATGGTACTGGCACAAAAACAGAAATATAGATCAATGGAACAGGATAGAAAGCCCAGAGATAAACCCATGCACATATGGTCACCTTATTTTTGATAAAGGATGAAAGAATATACAATGGGGAAAAGACAGCCTCTTCAATAACTGGTGCTGGGAAAACTGGACAGCTACATGTAAAAGAATGAAGTTAGAACGCTCCCTAACACCATACACAAGAGTAAACTCAAAACGGATTAAAGACCTAAATATAAGACCAGACACTTTAAAACTCTTAAAGGAAAACATAGGCAGAACATTCTATGACATAAATCACAGCAAGATCCTTTTTGACCCAGCTCCTAGAGAAATGGAAATAAAAACAAAAATAAACAAATGGGACCTAATGAAACTTAAAAGCTTTTTTACAGCAAAGGAAACCATAAACAAGACGAAAAGACAACCCTCAGAATGGGAGGAAGTATTTGCAAATGAAGCAACTGACAAAGGATTAATCTCCAAAATTTACAATCAGTTCATGCAGCTCAATATTAAAAAAACAAACAACCCAATCCAAAAATGGGCAGAAGACCTAAACAGACTTTTCTCCAAAGAAGATATACAGATTGCCAACAGACACATGAAAGAATGCTCAACATCATTAATCATTAGAGAAATGCAAATCAAAACTACAATGAGATATCATCTCACACCGGTCAGAATGGCCATCATCAAAAAATCTAGAAACAATAAGTGCTGGAGAGGGTGTGGAGAAAAGGGAACACTCTTGCACTGTTGGTGGGAATGTCAACTGATACAGCCACTATGGAGAACAGTATGGAGGTTCCTTAAAAAACTAAAAATAGAACTACCATATGACCCATCAATCCCACTACTGGGCATATACTCCAAGAAAACCATAATTCAAAAAGAGTTATGTACCACCATGTTTTTTGCAGCTCTATTTACTATTTACTCTATTTACCACCATGTTTTTTGCAGCTCTATTTTTTGCAGCTCTATTTATAGCAGGACATGGAAGCAACCTAAGTGTCCATCGACAAATGAATGAGTAAAGAAGATGTGGCACATATATACAATGGAATATTACTCAGCCATAAAAAGAAACGAAATTGATTTATTTGTAGTGAGGTGGATGGACCTAGAGTCTGTCATGCAGAGTGAAATAAGTCAGAAAGAGAAAAACAAATACCGTATGCTAACACATATATATGGAATCTAAAAAAAAAAAAAAAAGGTTCTGAAGGACCTAGGGGCAGGACAGGAATAAAGGCACAGACATAGAGAATGGACTTGAGGACACGGGGAGGGGAAAGGGTAAGCTGGGACGAAATGAGAGAGTGGCATGGACATATATACACTACCAAATGTAAATAGATAGCTAGTGGGAAGCAGCCGCATAGCACAGGGAGATCAGCTCGGTGTTTTGTGTCCACCCAGAGGGGTGGGATAGGGAGTTTGGGAGGGAGACACAAGAGGGAGGAGATATGGGGATATATGTATATGTATAGCTGATTCACTTTGTTATAAAACAGAAACTAACACACCATTATAAAGGTATTATACTCCAGTAAAAACGTTAAAAAAAAAAAAGTATGCAGAAGGAAAGAAAGCCATGTCTCTATAACATGTACATACAATCTGTGCATGAAACTGCTATACATACATAGACTTCATGCCAAGAGAATCTCAGTATTTGCTAGTAATCTCCCGTTCATCAAATCTCTCTACTCAACAATCTGATTGGAAACCAACTATCCCGAGGCAGTTGCTTAGTGGAGAAAAGTTTACAGTTGGTCTTTTTTTTTTTTTAATTAATTAATTTATTTATTTATTTATTTTTGGCTGTGTTGGGTCTTCGTTTCTGCGCGAGGGCTTTCTCCAGCTGCGGCGAGCGGGGGCCTCTCTCCATCGCGGTGCGCGGGCCTCTCACTGTCGTGGCCTCTCCCGTTGCGGAGCACGAGCTCCAGACGCGCAAGCTCAGTAGTTGTCGCTCACGGGCCTAGCCGCTCCGCGGCACGCGGGATTCTCCCAGACCAGGGCTCGAACCCGTGTCCTCTGCATTGGCAGGCAGATTCCCAGCCACTGCGCCACCAGGGAAGCCCCTACAGTTGGTCTTCTTGTTCAAATTAGGGTCAGATAAAATGTGAGAACCTTCTGTGGTCGTGGGGAGGGATAGTTTAAAGCCCCTGATGGAGCTGACTTTGAGTGAGAGATGAGCAGGTGATGACTGTCATCAGTGATTCTCTATTAGAATAGGTACAGCAGGTAAAAATAATTCCAGTACTGAGTCAAAAACAAAAAGGGTTGTCACTTTTCACGGTTAGAGGCTGCGTGGCCCAGCAGAAATTATGTATTCTTTGGCCCGGGCTCTGCCACATGACAGCTACATCATTTTGTGACAATTTGACCTTTGTGAGGCAAATTCATCTCATCCGTAAAATGGGTTAATAAGAGCAACATTTGGGGATGATTTTGTATGTAATGTAACTCTGTAGCTTAGGATGATGCTAGAACACGGCCAGTGCTCGATACTTTATACCGCAAGCATCCGCAGGTTTCCTTCAGCCTCTCATGTTGCTGGCTTACCAGCTCCCGCCTACACAGTAGCAGTGCCAGCCCCACCACACTGCAAGTCCTCCACAGTTATTTCTGTGTCGCCACAGTGTGACCCACATTGCACAGTGTGACCCACAATTTGCTCCTGTTCTTCTATCCTTCTTTGAAGCCACCTCATACGTCTCTTTGAGAGAGGTGCCCCTGTCTATGGTCCCGCTCCTGGTACCCTCTGGGAGGACTCGGCTCTGACCCAAGTCCCATCAGAGACCTCAGGAGGCCATTGCTGTGCCATGGATGAGGGCAGAAAGGAGAAGATGGCCGTTTTCCTTTTTCATCTGGACCTTGAGGCAGCCCTGGATGCGATCCTGAAAACAGACCTATCTGCTTCCTCTGCTTCACTCTCAGGATAACCCTGACCTTGGAATCATGCTTGGAAATCAACCATGCTTGCTGGCCTTTCTCTGTCTCTTCCATCTGTCTCCAGCAATGTGCTAATTACTGTCCAGGCATTGTCTCATCCTCGCAAGAAGCCTGTGAGATTGACAGATGAAGATGGGGATTCAGAATATCATCCTCTCTCCTCTTCTATCTCCCATAAATAAATATTTGGGGTATCACCACCCTCAGATGCCCCCATTAAGATGAGTCTAAAACATATTGCAAGTGGTAGCAATGGTTATTATTTTTTTAAAGACTTTTTTGATGTGAACCATTTTTAAAGTCTTGATTGAATTTGTTACAATATTGCTTCTGTTTTATGTTTTGGTTTTTTGGCGGCGAGCCATGTGGGATCTTAGCTCCCTGACCAGGGATTGAACCTACACCCCCTGCACTGGAAGGTGAAGTCTTAACCACTGTCCCACCAGAGAAGTCCCAGCAATGATTATTATTATCATTCCATTCTAAGTCAAGGTCAAAGTTTATGCTGATTCAACGAGTCTGCAGAAATATGCAGAGTAGGAACTGAACTACAGAAATCAGAGTACCAGGGAGAGAATGGGGGTAGGAAGTTAGAAGACTAGGGAAGACAGTTTTGAAAACCAAAATCTGGTCATTATAAAAAATAATGTATAAGTGGGGAATCTAAGAAAATGTACGTATCATCTCTTTTATTAGTTCTCTTTGTTTTTAATTTATTAGATGGCATAAGATACTTCTCTCACACTTTCCCCCAAAATCCCTGCCTTGATCCCTTCTTTAAAAAAATAAAAGGACAAATAATGCCATCTTCTAGATGAAGAGCAAGACTTTCTCTTCTCTTTCCCCTACTTTCCATTTCCTTAATTCATCTTTCTATCTCCAAGTACAGGTGGGAAATAATTGAGGAACAATTTTGGGGGGAATGAAATTTTGATCCCAGTCTACAAGAAATCTCTAGAGATTACTTTCAAACTAAAATCGATTTCATACCCAGTAGAAAGCTTTCATTTCATGAAATGAAAAGCTAAATGCTAACAGTCTAAGAACATCTTTCCAAAAGAAGGCACACTAAGTGCACTTGCCCAATTACTACCAAGAAGTATTCTCTTCGTTTTGTTTTTTTTTTTACTTTTTTAAAAAAAATGAAGTGTAGTTGATTTACAATGTTGTGTCAGTTTCAGGTGTACAGAAAAGTGATTCAGATATATATATAGAGAGAGATACAGATATAGGTATTCTTTTTCGGGTTCTTTTCCATCATAGGTTATTACAAGGTAATGAATACAGTTCCCTGTGCTATACAGTAGGTCATTATTGTGTATCTATTTTATATAGATAATAGTGTGTATCTGTTAATCCTAAACTCCTCCTTAAACCAAGAAATAAAAGAGAGAATTTCTCTACTGATCATGTTCTGTGTTTTTTAGCCAGGGCTAGTGAAAGATTCTCTGGTTACCATTGCCAAGCATAATTTTTTTATGGCAGATGTCAGTTATATTTTAGCAAAAGACTAAATTCATTTTCAATTCTCTTGCAAGAGTCTTCCAAGTAGCATAGAAAGAACAAGATATTATCAGTGGGGAAAAAAACCCCCAAAACAAATGCACTTTAATAAAATGCAATCGTTCACAAGTATTATTACCGATCCATTTCCTACTATTTTAGATCAAAATGTTCCAAATTTGTTCAGCGCCAATGCTTTGGGTTTTCTGAATTTCCAAAATTACATGTCTATTTGCTGCTAAAATCTGAAAAACCAGGAGAGGCGAGACCAACAAGAAATTTGCATACACACCAATAGAAAGGGATGATACTGCATCATTTTCTTCTTATATATTTATTTCTTATTAGAGGTTTAAAGTGATCCATAGATCAAGAAATTAATAGACGTTGAAAACTTTCCTGGTTACCACCACTCACATACTCGCCTTTCCTTTAAGGTCTATTCTGCCTTAATCAGAATTTTTAGCAAAGAGCGGAGTGGAATGGACATGGAAACTCCTAAAATGTTCAGGCACACTATTATCAGCACACCTCTATTAGCTGCATATAGAGAAATCTTGGAAAAAGTTAAGTTTTTTATATTGAGATAGCAGATTGAAATCTTAAATTAATATTTTGTTTATTAGTTTTTCATATCCAAGTTTTTTAAAAAAATATTCTTTAAGCATAGGACTGTTAATTTAGTGATCATTTCATTACTAGAAATAAAAATATGGATTCACCTTAAAGGTTTCTTCATTATTTAGTGTATTTCTTCTTCACATGCTAGTTATGAACTTTAATTTGGTACCTCTATCCAAAAACCAAGAGCAGATGAGACACCTAAAAATATCTTCATTTGCATCTGTTTTCCTTCCTTATGAGAAGGAGAGTCATCCCACCTGATTTTGCCTTGACAACAAGGAAATAACTAATGACAATTTGGGAATTAATTCACTGTTCATCTCGCGAGCTAGTAGGTCAGGCCCTCCATCGTTTGGTTCAAATTGATGCTAAATTGCAAGAGAGCAGGACAGGAGTCTTTGGCATTTTTCCATTCCATATAGCTGCTAGCAGAGATGATTAATAAAGCTCCCTTGATGTGAATTAAGGAACTCGGTTAAGTGAATTAGATCCCATTTACCTTGTCTTCATACACAAATATGCTGTTATAAGGTTCTTATTTTTAAAAAGTAGTGGAACAAAATATAACTAAATTACCCCATATTTATAAAATATGGGTGACTTCCTTCCTATAAAAGTTTAAGACCAGGTCTCCAGAAAGAAAGACAGAAACATGTATTGATGCACATCAAATCTGCATTGGTTTCTTATTATCCCATTAAAGAGACAATCTAAGGATATAAGTTATGACTTAATTTTGATTTTGTTTGCGTACCGCTACCCAATGTACATAAAACAACCATCACAGAACAAAACGGATACACCCAACAGCTGGCTGCATTTAAATGATTTTAAAGTAGGTGCTTATAAAAAGTCAATTTTGGGTGTTTAGCTGCTTAGGAATGAAACAAATCACAGGTATGTTTTCATGTTGATTTTCTCTGGCAGGACTGGGAATTCCCACATTTCATGGGAGACGTCGATGTAAATCTTCCCGGTTTGCACACGCCTCACATGCAGTTCAAGATTCCTTTCTTCCAGAAGATCTTCAAGGAGGAATATCGTATTCACATAACAGGTATAATTTTTTTTTTTTTTTAACAGGTATAATTTTGAACACAGTTTGATTGTCTCCTAGTTAGAGTCATGCTAGCTGCTATAGCATGGCAAAGCACATGGTAACATTTTAGAGGCATACAGGAATATGGTTTTATTTTACTCACGTAACAGTGCAAGGCGGTTGCAGATCAGCAGGGGGCTGTGGACCATCCTTCAGGGACTTAGATTCCTGGTGGCTTTAACAATTTCAACTTCAACATCCAGTGGGCAAATGGGAATAATGAGAATGGGGAAAATGACTAAGGGGGTTTGCCTGTTTCTTAACCCCCTGGCCTGGAAATAAAACGTGTCACCTCATGCACATTCCATGGGGAATAACTAGTGAGATAGCCCCACGTAGAGTTGAGGAGAGCAGAGAGATGTGGTCCCCCATTGGGCAGCCACTTGTGATGTCAGGTCTCATGTTCTAGCCTAGGAGTATCAGAGATGAGTCATACCTTTGTTATGGATTGTTTGCTATCTCTGCCACACTCCATAGACCGCTACACCTTGGTTTTGTCCATTAGGTGGGTTTCTTTTTCACAACATACAGCTCAGTATATTTTTTCATCGTGAATACTCTTTACGCTTTGTTCCTCATTTGCTTCTGAGATCAAAACAGTGGTACCCTAGAGCTCCAATCGGACCATGTGCCTTTAGGGAGTTGGACCACTTCTCATTTGATTGAGTGAAACTTACTGCTGTGGCAGGGCTCATGTTTGTCTCAGGCGATTCTCTTGTGGATCCTCAGATTATTCCATTTTCAGATGTGTCCTGCTCTTGAAATAGCTCGAATATGATTTATTATAATTTTCTTTCATGACAACTCAGTCATTCTCATCTAAACAAGTCTTCCCAGAGCTTCGTTTTGTACCTCTTTTTCTCTTTATAACAAGAAGCAGTCAGCTGAATGTTCACAGAGAGAGAATGGCAGTAGTTCTCAAGCTGTTCAAATGCAGGTAGTGAATGTGTGTGTGTTTTAAGGACAGTGGCCTAGGATCCCACACCTGCTATAATAGAAACTGCTGAAGAAATCTGTGCTTACACGACCGTCTGTGCTGCCGAATAAAAATAGCCTGAGCACAGAAAACGTGAACATCTGAGTACTGCAAAAAAACCTTTGCTCAACTTGAAGGCTGTTTTTTGCTTTGAGCATGAGGCAACCTTCCTAAATTGGAGAATGAGCTCATGAATAGGGAAGATGCAGCAGGTTTCTTTTCCTATTCAAAATGAATGAGGCTCTTCTATTAAATTCACTGGGTAAATCGATCAATTTGAGTTCAGGTCACATAGTGTGGTTTCAGAGTCCCCACTTAATCTCTGCAGCATGCTACCCTCTCGGACTTCTAAAACAGCTATCACACACGTGGTATCATCATATCCCTTTGGGTGGGCTTTCGCTGGGACCATCTGTTCTTGCTATCAGCTCTTGTCTCAGACCATCATGGCACTAATATTGTCTCTGACTGAATATCAGAAGCCCTATCAAAAATATACTGTTTGAGTGCAGAATATCAGGTTTAAAAAAGGGGGTAATGGAGGAAGACTCAGAAAATCCACTGGCCAGAAAGAAAAATAAAACTGTTAAAAATATTTAATTTGGGGCGCTTTTGCATAGCTTTGTTATATATGCTGTCATTTATAGACAGGGGCAGGGGTAGGTTTTGTGGGTCCCAAAGCTTACACAATTTGGAATGCTTTACTTAAGAATATGAATACAAAATTACAACCAAAACTTGTATTCAGTGTCTGGGAAGGGAGCCAGGCATACAGGAATCTCTGATGATTCAGCATCATTACTTTCAAGGTAAAGCCTCCTGTGCCTTTGAACTAAAACCTTCATCCCACCAAGTATTATTTTCTAAAAACGTAAAAGGAGGAAAGGCTAGCTAAGTTTTTGCAATAGAGACTTCACATTATTAAAGTTTTCCAGAAGATGGAAATATATTATAATTAAGGCTTTGGGGTAGTATTTGTCAAATTATGCTGATTATCATATCATCCAGGAGTTTTATAAATATACAGATTGTTGGGCCCCATTCCTAGTGGTCCCAACCCAGTAGGTCTGGGCAAAGGCCAAGGAATGGGACTTTTGTAAAGCTGCCTTGGGTGATGCTGACCATTGAGAACTGCTCCTTTCTGATTGAGAAGACACCGGTGAGGTCAGACTGTCTCCCTGAGAAGAGCCATGCAAATGATTGGGTATCTGGACCTACTAGGAAGGCTTTCGAGGATTCTGGGGCTTAAATTCAAAATAAGATAGGATACCTGTGGGCTTTGGGGTGAAGGGCTCCACCATAAACTATTTAAATCCAGTTTGTGGTAAGATGGTCATGTGCTTCCCCAGATCCAAGATAAAAATTTCTAGGAAAATGGTGACAGGTTTGGAGACAGAAAAAAGAACTTTCCCCTCTTGTTTTGTTCTGTTGCTCTCTTTGTTCTGTGAATTGGTGAAGAGGTTGCTGAACCCACTCTGGAGTATCACCCAACTCCCCTGAAAGGCCTTTGACTTTATCTGATGTAAGATAGTTGTTTCTGGGCAAACTCAGGTAAAACCCCCAAAACACAGTGCTACATGTTGTATTTTAACATGCTCAATAATTAGTAGCCCGCAAATTTGCAAGTGAACCACAAACACTAGCTTGATAGGTTCCTTCAAGTTCTACTTCTTTTTGTAAAGAGACCCTAATGCTTTCCTTGTTCAGCAAATCACCCCCGGGAGTATTAAGCATGAAACCCTCTATATCCATCTATGTTTCTCAAACTTTATGTGTATGAGAATCACCTGGAGAGCTTGTATAAAAGATCTATCAGCCACACACCCAGAGTCAGATGCCTGAGGTAGGAGGTGGAGCCCAGAATCTGCCATCCTCTTAAGCACCACCAATGATGCCTATGCAGGCGGCCAGAGAACCACACTTTGAGAAACACTGCTTCTGAGAAACATTTTCTATAGTTAGAATTCCTCTCATCTCAGCTTTTATTTATTTTCTATGCACTTGTTAAAACAAAAGCCAAGGAGCAGAATGCAAATTCAATAGAAATGGGGTAGCCAGTGAGAAAGGCACATGGTAGGGGCCTGGCAGGAGCTAGAAAGTTCAGAGCTGGGGCCAACAGAGGAGGTCCCAAAGCAGAGCATGACCAACCGGGGAAAGGTCCAGAAGAAGCTGGAGTCAGGGCTAGGAAGGGATCCTACAGACCTCCAGATAACTCTGTCTATTGCTTTCTCTGTCTGTGTTTGTTCTGCACCAGAAGAGCCTAGACAAGGCTGGCTGGGGTTCTCCCAGGGTCAAGGATGGCTTGATGGCCTCAACTATTATTTCTCTGTGATCTAGAAAAGATGTTCAGTGCATGCTGAGGCAATGGAATGTAAAGACTTGGTGCATAGGTTCCAGCCCTGCTACTAACTGGTGGCAGGGCCCTTGTCAAGCTCCTTAACCTCTTAGAGGTTCAGTTTTTTCATCTGTTAAATGGGGACAGTAACGGTACTTATCCCATAGGATTGCAGTGAGAATGAAATTAATTAATATGTACAAGGCACTTAAAACACTGCCTGCCATGAAGTAAGCACTCAATAAGCTCTCAGTATTTTTACCTAAAGCTTTTCCTTTCATCCCTCCAGAATCTGGCTTTCCTATTTAATTCACAAACATTAGGTAGCCTGAGAGAGGGCTCTCAAATTATTTTCCCACTATTCTGAGTTCTTTCCTGTTATTTACCGTTCTGAGTCCTCAAGAAAGAGAAATCTAAGAATGAAAAAAAAAATCTCTCTCCCAATGAAATGCTCTGTATGTAGAGGGTCATCTGACACTGATGAGTTCCCATTGACATTTTAAAAGCCTTTAGGATCTGAGTATTTTTTAATCCTGATTCCTAGCTAGTTTTATTTATGCATGTCAGAAATAACTTGAATTGTTACATCTGTTTAGCTCATCTGGATCCCCCTTGACAGATGGTTTGCTGCAGTATGTATGAGCTTTCAGTTTATAAGCTGGGCTACAGCTTATAAAAAATAAATCATCTCTATCCAAGGGTGTGTTAAAATATTTTTTTCTGGGAATTTTGACTTCAGTAACAAAGGGGATAAATGGTTAGTGATTCGGTCACATTGGTGTTTTTAGCCCAAGTCCATTGTTCTTCTCCTAAAAGTAAGTGCTAAATGCAACTGTGTAATTATCTCTTTTGCCCTCTTCCCTTTTACCTATAAGGTGAGTGCAAAGATGGATTCAAAATGTGATGTACTAAGTCTCAAGAGAGGAATGGCCTCTCAATTCAGTCTTGGAAGCTCCTCTGAGCCTTATTAATGCCGATCCTGGTGGAAGCTCTGCCATCTGTCATCCCAGCCAGACAAAGGAAGTGCCCCATTGGTGGCCATCATCTGAGTAAATTAGGAGAGGGTTGGGGGAAAGGCCAGAAGGAAGGCCTGTGCATCTGTGAGGCGAGAATTCACACTGCTGGCACGATGATACCCATGGGAAGCCTTTCGGCAAAAATGGAAAATGTAGAAGTAAACAAGCCTCTGTAGGTCTGTGTTCTATTTCAGTTTCCTGAGATGCGCGAGGGCACAGGTGCTTTACAATGGTGAGAATGTGGAAAATAATGCTGAAAACCCCTTCATTTTATTTCCATAGGTGCCTGATTTCTGGCAAATGAGTTCCCAAAGATTGTTTTTTAAAGAGCTCTCCTGTGTCACACAGATCATGGAAAGTGCTGGCGAGGGCAGGCCAGTGGTCCATCCAGCAGAATATTCTGTCTGGCAAAATTAGCAAGGGACTTGTTATAGGGAAATACAATGCATCCCCTTCACCATGACAGTCCCCAGTGATCGTGAATTTATCCAAAGTACACAAGGATCTCTTGCTATTCTCTCAGTTATGAATTTTTCTAAACCTTTCCTGCAGCAATTTCCATTTTCAACACATTTGTGAAGCTCTAGGAGTTTACTATGTAAGTAAACTATGTTTACTTCTACATAAAGCAGCAATCCCTTTTATTTGTCCCAAACTCATCTTCTTCAAGGCCATGGTTGCTTTGCCCACTGCCTGTCAGTCCTTGCTGTCCCTAAGCTGGTCTGTCTTGTTCAGGCTTAGGTGTTCTGGGTTCACTTATGCATACATAGATGAGGATTTTTGTAATAAAACTCACGTGGTTTTCAGGAATTTGTCTTTACATCCAGAAGAAAGACTTGAAATATATAATTAATCATAATCTTTGAGACAAATATTTTGTTTTTCCCAATTTTCCAGGTTTTATCTGATTTTAGCAGTATCCTGGAATTCACCAGATCATGGTGACACGTGTATTTGACTTGAAAGACTAGAACTTCACTCCTCGAAATTTTTCAGTATCTCAGACATTTACCTAATGATTAGTGGACATTTTCTGAGCTAACATGTGTCTAAAACTAAGCTGAGATCTAGGGAATATGGAAATGAGTGGCACAGTTCCCAATCTCAAGAAAGTCAGAGTTTGAGGGTCCTCTAATTCAGTATAACTGCATGGCCTTTTCTTTCACATTTTATCTTCACAAGTTTCTACCTCTATTCATCATATTGGATTATGTCCTAAAGGAGTAGTCTCCCACTTACGGAAATGACAATGACAAGAGAGGTACTTTGAGAAGCTATATTCATTTGCTTTTAAGTCTTAAGGAGATAATTTATTAACTCAAGTAACTCTCATTAGTTCATCAATTATTTAGTAATTATCTTCAGTTTTCTAAATGGCCTCCTCATGGCCCAAGCACTTAATGTGGTTTCTAGATATCCCTAAAATACCTAGGGGGGACTTAAAGAGATGCTAGCTCAGTGAGAACTGTTTTCACTGATCATGTCTGGAATGAGAGGACATTGAATACGGCCAAGAAGCCTGTTACAGCAAACTGTTATTTATTTAATTATCCGAACGTCGGCTTCTTCAAGGCCGTGGTTTCCTGCTATCCCATAATGGACACGAAATGGTTCTGTGGAGCTTGACCACTGGACGCAGGAGTCTGGCTTAGCGGTGACACCCACCTGGTATAGAGGGCGCTCACAGCACAGCTCAACCTCAATGCTAACTGGCAACCCTATTGAGTAAAAGATTTTTCAAAATATTATAATTGCATATTTGAATCATGAAAGGTTCATTATATGGTGGAAATATCAGCACTTATAGTTTTCTTCCTTAGTTGAAAAAATAGCGCTTTCCCCCAAACTGTTGTCATTTCCTATGCTGAGTGAGGGTGATATTTAATGAAGAATTCTTTTAAAATGAACTAGCCCAGGATTCTGTAAACTCCCACAAAGTAAAATGATAAAATTACCACTGTAATATCATTTTTGACAATCAGTAAGATTCATTAAAAGCACAAAACACAAGAAAGAGGTAATCCCACCTACACCATGCAGGGATTTCTCATTAAAGGAGACAGTGAGGTATTTCAAGAAGGAGATTAATAGAAATAATGTATGGATTATTACCCTTCCTCCTTGCTGATTTACATTATGCTATGTAGTTGAAACAACAGGGGAAAATGCAAAATCTCTCATGTGATAAATGCCGAAATACCAAACCTCTTGTTATGGTTGATTGTCGGTTCACAAAAACACACATGGAAAAGTGACAGTAGAAGTACTTCTAGTCTTTTCTTTTTTGTGTCTTATACCTTGTCATGTGTGTCATTTCAGGGACTCAAATTTATTATTTTATGGTAAACTGCGTTTCTCAAAATATACAATCTTTTTTTTAAGGAAAGCTTTCTCCATCTGAAAATTGTGTATTGCATCTTTTTTTTTTTTGCTCTAATGGTGAGAATTTTCTGGCCAATCATAAAACACTGAGGTTTAGGTGATGTTTATTTCACAGAATCATCAAAGAGACTTTTAGGACAGGGAAGAAATCTTAAGGATTATATAGCTCAACTCCTTCACTTTATAGGCAAGAACACTAAGGTTGAGTTGTCCCACCTGATTTTGCTTTCTAGTCTGCTGCATCTCATAAAAGTAGTGTTTTAAAGAGGAGAGAGCATTACCAAAGTAATAAAACACTGTATAGGAAAATGAAAGAATGGATGATAGAGAAAGATGAACATCCTTCCTTGTACAAATGGATAAATGGACCAGAAGTTATGTCAGGTGGGCAGGAAACAAACAAAAAGTAAGACGAGCCATTTCGTCTATATTTTCAGTTGTTCCAAGTTTCAACTGAGTGGCTACAGCAGTGGGGGGAAGGACAATGCTACCTTCACAGAGGAGAAAAGGATTCTCTCCTCTCTGCACTTCCCCACCCCCAACACAATCTTGTCTGCAGGGGAGGGAAGAACCTATCTGCTTCCAAATTTGTGTATAAAAGACCTTGTCTCTGGACTAATACTACTGCAAGCTGTAGACAAATTACAATTGCTAAGGATTTTTAACAAGTTAAATATGGTGATTCATAAAGCATATTTACATATAGCTATACACTGGATCCTCTTGGATAATTAGTCCAGTGATATCTACCCAGTAATGTCAGTGCTCAGTAATTTATTCTGTTTTATCCAAACTGAAACATTTAGGATATATCTTTCTTACAAATCCTTACACACTCTTCTCTCTCTCTTTTCTATCACTAAGATCTTGTATTAACTGGATTGAAGAAGTAGAAGGAAGAAATGGCAGAAATAATGCTACCCTACATTTTTGGCAAACAATACATTTCAGAGAACTCTCAAATGTAACTTCTCATTTTATCCTCATAATAATCCTTTGAAGTGGTTATGTTGGTATTATTTTCCATTTCATAGAACAAAAAATTGAATAGTTAATAAGTAGAAGGATTTGGGGGAAGAGGACAGAATCATAGAACTGGGAGGCATCTAGTTCTGTTTCTTCAATTTGAAAATAAAATTGCTGAGATCTGGAGAGGTTAAACAAGTTACCCAAGGTTGTATTATTTAAGATGAGTATTAGACCTCCACCTGCTGGTGTCCAGCCTGCAGTTTTTGTCAATATGGTACTCTCTCTCACAAATCAGTAAAGATGTGTTAGAGCAGGGTGATGGTATCCATGTCAGGCAACACATTCTTAATGTGTGTCTACTTCACCCTATCTAAATATTCAGACACCAGGTCATGTGAGAAACAACATAACGTGATCCTTTAGTGTGACAGTTTAGTGGTCAAACTGACCCAGCACCATTCAACTTGGGTAGAGAAAATAATTTGAAAGAATGGAAAAAGGCTCCTTCTATCCTCAGGGTTCCTTCAGTTTGATTGCTGTACATTCACTACCACTTTTATTCTCTGATTTTATTTTTTTCCTTTGACTATTAAACATTCCCTGAGCATCTTCTCCCCACCAGAAAAGCACCCTTCTCCAAGCTCCATGAGCATTCCTCTTTTTCCTTGCTGATTCCGTGATGCTGCTTATATTCAGTTTCTGACGTCAGTACCCTGGAAACAGGACCCTTTATGAAGGACTGCTCTGTTCATGAGTTTATAAAAGTGACCTAGAAAGGGTACACATTTTTCCAAGGGACCTTTATGAGTCAAGAAAGTGATGGTCAGTCACACAAATCCAAGGACCTCTTCCCCTCACCATCCAGTCTGGCTTCATAACCCATGTAGTTTACAACAAGGGAATAAGTATGGACCTTCTCAACAAAGACGCATCCAAAGCCCCTCTCCCAACTGCTTCTATCACAGAAGCTACAAATTAGTGCCTCCGAGATACTGAATGATAATCCCTGAACTTTTATATATCACCTTTCTCTCATTCTGGTTGACCTTTTTTTCCTATGATATTCTCCATTCTTTCCCTTTTCTCTCCCCTCAGGCCCTCTCTTCCACATTACCTGATCTTTTTCTGTATGTTATTCTATCTGTAGCATAATAAAAGCATATACTAAAAAGAAACATAACATTTTCCAAACTGTTCCCTGTCTTGCTTTTCTTTCTGGGACCACATGAATTGCTATTTCCTTCAAAATCTTTTCTGCAGAAATTAGCCCTCAGTTTTTATTCCATTTTTCTCAACATCTGCAGCATTAATGGTTTGTATCACTCCTTTGGCACCTCTTAAATGTGGCCTCTTATTATTATTTATCTGTTGATGTCTCTATCCTATTTCCCCCATAAGATGATGAGTTCCTTCCTAGAAGGCAGTAACATATGTCTTCAGCATCTACAAAGTACCCTCCACAGAGTCTATTCTGAGCACAATAAATGTTTGGTAATGATGCTCACCTTTGTATTTGAATTTCTCTGGCTTGAGTTTTCTTAATTTGTTTTATGGTTGATTCTGTTTTCGTTCTGAAGATTCAAGAGGGCAGGAGTGGTTTGAACTTAACAGTATCAGATGTTATAAACATTTTATCATATCTGGAAACGTTTCCAATGTTCTATCTTACTTTGCAGTTTGGGTGTGCCAAATAAATCATTCAGGCAAGAGCTTCCATTACAAATATTATAAACCCTGTATAGTTGAATGATTTCAGGACAGGCAGAGTTATAATTTCCTTTCATATGGTTTACATAAATTCTCTTCATAGAGAAGAAGTTGCACCTTCCCATGCAAATGAAGACATTATCATGACTTAGGCAAGGCTTTGATGATAATAATAGTAACAATTACTGAGTTCCTATAAGGTACCAGGCATTGTGCTTAGTATCTAATAATCTCATGAAATGCTAACAGCTTAATAAGTACTCTTATTTTCTGCTTGTAAAGAAATTGGAGTTTAGAGAATTTAAACAACTAACCCAAGGTCACATAGCTAGTAGGTTTGGGAGCCAGCCCTGGATTAAAGTTCTTCAACTTGCATATAATAGGAGATTGAAAATGTGTAATGATGATGATAAAATACTTTCTTTAACTCCTTACAAAGTTATACCTTTATAGAGCTATGTGTTCTATTGGAATACATATTAAAAAATACATTTTTACCAATCTTAGTTTAAGAAGTTTGCCCAAGATCCTGTCTCTCATGTGAAGCAGTAACTTAATAATGTTCACTATCACTATTTTTAAATACAAAATAAAATAATTTTGACATAACACATATAATTATAAATAAAACTTTGAGAACCTGTTATATATATCAGTTAATTTTGCAAAACTATGAGCTGAGTATTACTATATTATTATGATACACTAAAACTTGGAATAAATTATAATAAAAATTATAATGGAATCTAGTATCCCTTGAAATTTTTTCAACATTCTTTCCATTTAAAGATGCAAAGATTTCACTAGGTAGTATGTCTCTAGATAATACCTTATTTAGGTAAGATTTTAAAATACTACAAAGAAGTCATAATAATTACAGTCTCTCCAAATCATGTCTTCTACAGCTTTGGTTATATTTATATGTCTGATAAATGGATTCTGTTCAATGAGAATTTGATGCAATTATTTTTAAAGTCTTGAAATGAATGCTCAGGATTATTGATCTGAATCACATCAACTAATGGTTTAATCAACAGGTCACCTACAAAGAGCAATGTGAATTCAATTGATATACTGCTGTGCTTGCACTGCAAAATGATTTATTTCTTTCCCTGGCTTAATTATAAAACTGTAAGAGATAGTCAATCATACGTTGGACTTCTCTTAAGAATTTCATCAGAACTTTGTTTTTAAACCTTAATTAATTAATTAACTTAATTGTTCTATAGAATAACCTACATGGAACCAAATTTGAGTATAACTGTGGTGCCTTAAAAACCAGGAGATTTAATCTAGAAAGTGTAAATACCATAAATTACTGGCTCTGGGATCTACAGTTACATTTTCACGTGCCTAGAATCCATTTAGGAAATTTCCATTGCCAATTCACTTAATGGCTGCATAACACTCTCAAAACAATTTTAGCAGGTCTAAAACATTAATAATTTATGCTATGATACCAGTATCTCCATTTTGTAGGAGAAAACTCTATTGCAGTTTTATAGGTCTTTGACTAATATGCAGTATTTCTTTTTTAATGCAGGTAAATGGTTTAACTATGGGATTATCTTTCTCGTCTTGATTTTGGATCTTAATATGTGGAAAAATCAGATATTTTATAAGCCTCATGAATATGGACAGTATATTGGCCCAGGGCAGAAGATATATACAGTGAAAGACTCAGAGAGTCTAAAGGATTTGAACAGAACCAAGCTATCCTGGGAATGGAGGTCCAATCACACCAACCCTCAGACTAATAAAACCTATGTTGAGGGAGACATGTTCTTACACAGCAGGTTCATAGGGGCAAGACTTGATGTCAAGTGTCTGGCTTTTGTGCCAAGTCTGATAGCTTTTGTGTGGTTTGGATTCTTCATTTGGTTCTTTGGACGGTTTTTGAAAAATGAACAAGGCATGGAGAATCCAGACAAAGCTTACACACGCATGAAAAGAAAATCCCCATCAGAACAAAGCAAGGACATGGGAATCACGCGAGAAAACACCCAGGCCTCAGTGGAAGACCCGTTGAATGACCCCCCCTTGGTGTGCATCAGGTCTGACTTCAATGAGATCGTCTACAAGTCTTCCCACCTAACGTCGGACAACTTGAGCTCGCACTTGAATGAATCGACCAGCACCACAGGGGGCGACACAGATCCAACGACCTCTAAAAGTACACCGACGAATTAGAACCGCTTACTGGGGGATAGCACAAAGAGCAACCCTGGGTGTAACTTTCAAAAGTTAGTCTTTCCTTTTGTAAATGTTAAGGTTTATGTAGCGTTAAGTAAAGAATTACAAACAATGCCACAACGGTGCTCAACATGCTTTTTCTAGGACTCATTGTTTTCTATTTGTATACCTGTGCCTACAGTATATCTAACAGTCCTCTAGAGATTGCTTTTTCACAGTTGCACAAGCTACTTACTGACTTTACAGCCTAGTAGATTAGCTGGTTACCCATGTATCTGATGTTCAACCATTGTGGTGCCTTGAGACATTAAACTTTTTAACTGTACCGGAAACGAAGTATGGAACAGTTCTCTAACCTGCTTCACATGGGTTTTTTTTCATACAATTATTTTGATCTCCACTTGATGTCTGAGCAGGAAACAGATATAGCCAAGATGTGGTTCAGGAAATATGTCTCGGTTTCTTATTCAGCAACGGAGTTGGTGACTTTGACAGCTGGACTGCAGAGAAGCATTGTGATTACCTTTGAATTTTTATTGGCTGTCTACCAAACACAAATACAGATGCAGAATTCTGTAATAGGGGAGTGATAATCCATCATGGGTCACTACTTGTGAAATGTGACTTTCTCCAACCAGTAATTGCAATTAGATAATAATACCTAATTATGTTTTCCCAATTAAGGTAAATTGCTACCTGATTAAAAATCCTGCCCTTCACCTTTGGGAACAAAGGTTAAGATGCACAGTTAGGTGAACTCTCAAATTTATTGGCATTTACACAAAGCCCTAGAAAACCAAGAAACTGAAGTTTTAATCATGTGAGGGTTGCACAGCCTACCATTCACAATATTTGTACATCTTTCTGTAAATATGGTTGTTGACAGTGAAAATTGAAAAACATGCCAACCCTGAGCAAGGGAACTCCTCTAAAAAATCATGCTGTGGAACTTTGTAAGGTAGAAAAAAGGATGTGCATGAAAGAGTCTGTTTACTGGCTTGTTTTGTGTGTGTGTGTTTTGTTGTTTTTGTTTTGTTTTTCTAAGAACTAAACATCACACATTAATAAATCAGAATTATACATCAGTAATTATGTGATGTAATCTTTTGTTTATAGTAGAAGAGATCAATTGTATCTTAGTTTAACAACAGCTCATTAATTTTTTTTTTTAACTCAAAGCCAAGCAGGCTAAGAAATGGAATGCTCCCAACTTGCTTTAATTTTGTTTCATAAATTGTGGTTACATGTTCCTTGAGGGGGTTGGGGAAGATCACTTTTAAGGTAAAATTATTTTCCTGTCACATACTGACATAGCTGTATTTTGTCTTTATGATTTTTTAAAACCTCTCTTGTTTTGATCTATCTGCTTTTAAGCTTGCAGCATGTTAAATTTAGCATACATAATAGAACTGTGCATTTATCTGTCACTTGAGAGTCAGCTTTAATAAACACCTTTCTATGATTGTTTACTAAGCAACTGGAACCATACCCCTGCTGTTTATTTTACCTTTAATAGCCACACATGGTGTACTTAGAATCGTAAGTATCTCTGATACTAAAATTGCAGAGATCAAGCTCACTATAGTAACCCACTGACCGTTCTGTCCAAAGAAACTTACCATGTTATCCCTGACATGTAGGAACATTGGCCATGACCAAATTTGCATAGTGGAACATTCAACTTTGGGCTCTGGGACAAGTAAATAATGCCACTTAGGACTATATTTTTATTTATTCTGAAAGTCATTGTCTTGTAGAATGAAGAAGAAAGTTGATTTAGAAAGTGGGTGTTATTATCAGTATGTAGTCCTTATGAAAATATTATTTGAGAATCTTTATGTGGCTTTTAATGAAAAAGTGCTTCAATGAAGGAATCTAGTCGGCAGAAGTAAGATAGAAAACAAACCAACCAACCAATCTTAGAGCACTATGCTTATACATTTCAAAGGATTGACTATCAGCTGATATGAATATTTGTCTTTAAAGTTTCCATGAGTTTAGTATCAAATAGAATAATATCCAGGGATGACACTTTAATAGTCAAACAAGATTCGATCCTTCAAAAGCTTCCAATATTCAATTGTATAGACCAATCTTGACCTTTTTATCGGCATGTGGGTCTCCCTCCTTCTTTTGCTACCTCTTTTGTGTATTGCACATTTCATTTGCACCTATTCCAACTAAAGATTAGAAAATGAAATAAAATCTAAGTCAAAATCTCACCCATCCGTGTTTAGTCTCAGGTCCTGAGTCATATGTCACTGGACTATGACTCTGCAGAGCTTTATGAATATCAAAATATTTGGACTATGGAGGACACTTAAAAAATGTGTAGTAAATTCAGAGACATTTTAAAAATTCAGAAAAATGGCAAGTTTAAAAGGAGGATTAAAAAATTACTAACCAAAATTCTAAAGAAAACATAACAAATATGATGCCTTAATTGCAATGATGCTTAAAGACTATAAACAATTATATATCTACTGTTCAGTAACTATAGTATTTTCTTTCATGCAGTTCAGAATTTGTACTTATTTGACACGATTTTAGTATCCTGCATCATAGGGGACTTCATTAGTAGTATAAATTGAAAATTAAATAAACCCTATGACTTTATGCCTGATAATATATGCCTAGACATAAATCTTACCACCATGTGCCCATTTAAATTATATAACCACAGTCAGTTATCTCACCTCCTTATCCTGTTCACTTATCTTCTAGCACATCTAAAATCATCAGTGAATACTATTAGAAATGCTAAGAATTATTTCTTCCTCATTTGTCCTAAGAGTCAGCCAGGCATAAAATCTCCTGTCACTTTTATACCATCGGATATCGCAAGTAATGTCCAATAGCACTACGGGCTGACAGTACAAGGAAAGAAGTTGTTCAACACAGACACTCATATGTGAAGGTGTGAGTAGCACTGTGGTGTCTCACCACTGGGCTCTGCAGCAATTCTGTTACATTCTTTGGCTGTCCTGTGAGTCCCAACACAACCCAAAACAAAACATGAGAAAGGTAATGCTGACAAGCCTCTTACATACCCTCTTCCACCAGAGGACAGAGAGCAGAAGCAAGAAGAACTACAATCCTACAGCCTGTGGAACAAAAACCACATTCACAGAAAGACAGACAAGATGAAAAAGCAGAAGGCTATGTACCAGAGGAAGGAACAAGATAAAACCCCAGAAAAACAACTAAATGGAGTAGAGACAGGCGACCTTCCAGAAAAAGAATTCAGAATAATGATAGTGAAGATGATCCAGGACCTCAGAAAAAGAATGGAGGCAAAGATCAAGAAGATGCAAGAAATGTTTAACAAAGACCTAGAAGAATTAAAGAACAAACAAACAGAGATGAACAATACAATAACTGAAATGAAAACTACACTAGAAGGAATCAATCACAGAATAACTGTGGCAGAAGAACAGATAAGTGACCTGGAAGACAGAATGGTGGAATTCACTGCTGTGGAACAGAATATAGAAAAAAGAATGAAAAGAAATGAAGACAGCCTAAGAGACCTCTGGGACAACATTAAACTCAACAACATTCGCATTATAGGGGTCCCAGAAGGAGAAGAGAGAGACAAAGGACCTGAGAAAATATTTGAGGAGATTATAGCCAAAAACTTCCCTAAAACATGGGAAGGGAAATAACCACCCAAGTCCAGGAAGCACACAGAGTCCCATACAGGATAAACCTAAGGAGAAACACGATGAGACACATAGTAATGAAATTGGTAAAAATTAAAGACAAAGAAAAAATTATTGTAAACAGCAAGGGAAAAACAACAAATAACATACAAGGGAACTCCCATAAGGTTAACAGCTGATTTCTCAGCACAAACTCTACAAGCCAGAAGGGAGTGACATGACATATTTAAAGTGATGAAAGGGAAGAACCTACAACCAAGAATCCTCTACCCGGAAAAGATCTCATTCAGATTCAATGGAGAAATCAAAAGCTTTACAGACAAGCAAAAGCTAAGAGAATTCAGCACCACCAAACCAGCTCTACAACAAATGCTAAAGGAACTTCTCTAAGTGGGAAACACAACAGAAGAAAAGGACCTACAAAAACAAACCCAAAACAATTGAGAAAATGACCATAGGAACATACATATCGATAATTACCTTAAACGTGAATGGATTAAATGCCCCAACCAAAAGACGTAGACTGGCTGAATGGATACAAAAACAAGACCCATATATATGCTGTCTACAAGAGACCCACTCTAGACCTAGGGACACATACAGACTGAAAGTGAGGGGATGGAAAAAGATGTTCCATGCAAATGGAAATCTAAAGAAAGCTGGGGTAGCAATACTCATATCAGATAAAATCGACTTTAAAATAAAGAATGTTACAAGAGACAAGGAAGGACACTACAAAATGATCAAGGGATCAATCCAAGAAGACGATATAGCAATTATAAATATATATGCAACCAACATAGGAGCACCTCAATACATAAAGCAACTGCTAACAGCTATAAAAGAGGAAATTGACAGAAACACAATAATAGTGGGGAACTTTAATACCTCACTTACACCAATGAACAGATCATCCAAACAGAAAATTAATAAGGAAACACAAGCTTTAAATGACACAATAGACCAGATAGATTTAATTGATATTTATATAACATTCCATCCAAAAACAGCAGATTACACTTTCTTCTCAAGTGCTCACAGAACATTCTCCAGGATAGATCACATCTTGGGTCACAAATCAAGCCTCAGTAAATTTAAGAAAATTGAAATCATATCAAGCATCTTTTCTGGCCACAATGCTATGAGATTAGAAATCAGTTACTGGGGGAAAAAACGTAAAAAACACAAACATATGGAGGCTAAACAATACGTTACTAAATAACCAAGAGATCACTGAAGAAATCCAAGAGGAAATCAAAAAATACCTAGAGACAAATGACAATGAAAACACTACGATCCAAAACCTATGGGATGCAGCAAAAGCAGTTCTAAGAGGGAAGTTTATAGCAATACAAGCCTACCTCAAGAAACAACAAACATCTCAAATAAACAATCTAACCTTACACCTAAAGGAACTAGAGCAAGAAGAACAACCAAAACCCAAAGTTAGTAGAAAGAAAGAAATAGCCAAGAACAGAGCAGAAATAAATGAAATAGAAACAAAGAAAACAATAGCAAAGATCAATAAAACTAACAGCTCGTTCTTTGAGAAGATAAACAAAATTGATAAACCATTAGCCAGACTCATCAAGAAAAAGAGGGAGAGGACTCAAATCAATAAAATTAGAAATGAAAAAGGAGAAGTTACAACAGACACCGCAGAAATACAAAGCACCCTAAGAGACTACTACAAGCAACTCTATGCCAATAAAATGGAAAACCTGGAAGAAATGGACAAATTCTTAGAAAGGTATAACCTTCCAAGACTGAACCAGGAAGAAATAGAAAATATGAACAGACCAATCACAAGTAATGAAGTTGAAACTGCGATTAAAAATCTTCCAACAAACAAAAGTCCAGGACCAGATGGCTTCACAGGTGAATTCTATCAAACATTTAGAGAAGAGCTAACACCTATCCTTCTCAAACTCTTCCAAAAAATTGCAGAGGAAGGAAAACTCCCAAACTCATTCTATGAGGCCACCATCACCCTGATACAAAAACCAGACAAAGATACTACAAAAAAAGAAAATTATAGACCAATATCGCTCATGAATATAGATGCAAAAATCCTCAACAAAATACTAGCAAACAGAATCCAAAAACACATTAAAAGGATCATACACCATGATCAAATGGGATTTATCCAAGGGATGCAAGGATTCTTCAGTATATGCAAATCAATCAGTGTGACACAGCATATTAACAAATTGAAGAAGAAAAACCATATGATAATCTCAATAGATGTAGAAAAAGCTTTTGACAAAATCCAACACCCATTTATGATAAAAACTCTCCAGAAAGTGGGCATAGAGGGAACCTACCTCAACATAATAAAGGCCATGTACAACAAACCCACAGCAAACATCATTCTCAATGGTGAAAATCTGAAAGCATTTCCTCTAAGATCAGGAACAAGACAAGGATGTCCACTCTCACCACTATTATTCAACATAGTTTTGGAAGTCCTAGCCACAGCCATCAGAGAAGAAAAAGAAATAAAAGGAATCCAAATTGGAAAAGAAGAAGTAAAACTGTCACTGTTCGCAGATGACATGGTACTATACATACAGAACCCTAAAGATGCCACCAGAAAACTACTAGAGCTAATCAATGAATTTGGTAAAGTTGCAGGATACAAAATTAAAGCACAGAAATCTCTTCCATTCCTTTACACTAATGATGAAAAATCTGAAAGAGAGATTAAGGAAACACTCCCATTTACCACTGTGACAAAAAGAATCAAATACCTAGGAATAAACATACCTAGGGAGACAAAAGACCTGTATGCAGAAAACTCTAAGACACTGATGAAAGAAATTAAAGATGATACCAACAGATGGAGAGATATACCATGTTCTTGGATTGGAAGAATCAATATTGTGAAAATGACTATACTACCCAAAGCAATCTACAGATTCAATGTAATCCCTATCAAATTACCTGGCACCTTTTACAGAAGTAGAACAAAATATCTTAAAATTTGTATGGAAACACAATAGACCCTGAATAGCCAAAGCAGTCTTGAGGGAAAAAACAGAGCTGGAGGAATCAGACTCCCTGACTTCAGACCATACTACAAAACTACAGTAATCAAGACAGTATGGTACTGCCACAAAAACAGAAATATAGATCAATGGAACTGGACAGAAACCTCAGAGAAAAATCCATGCACCTATGGTTAACTAATCTATGACAAAGGAGGCAAGGATATACAATGGAGAAAAGACAGTCTCTTCAATAAGTGGTACTGGGAAAACTGGACAGCTACATGGAAAAGAATGAACTTAGAACACTCCCTAACACCAAACACAAAAATAAACTCAAAATGGATTAGACACCTAAATGTAAGACCAAACACTGTAAAACTCTTAGAGGAAAACATAGGAAGAACACTCTTGACAGAAATCACAGCAAGATCTTTTTTGATCCACCTCCTAGAGTAATGGAAATAAAAACAAAAATAAACAAATGGGACCTAATGAAACTTAAAATCTTTTGCACAGCAAAGGAAACTACAAACAAGATGAAAAGACAACCCTCAGAATGGGAGAACATATTTGCAAACGAATCAACGGACAAAGGATTAATCTCCAAAATATATAAGCAGCTCATGCAGCTCAATATTAAAAAAACAAACAACTCAATCCAAAAATGGGCAGAAGACCTAAATAGACATTTCTCCAAAGGAGACATACAGATGGCCAAGAAACACATGAAAAGATGCTCAACATCACTGATTCTTAGAGAAATGCAAATCAAAACTACAATGAGGTATCACCTCACACCAGTTAGAATGGGCATCATCAGAAAATCTACAAACAACAAAAGCTGGAGAGGGCGTGGAGGAAAGGGAACCCTCTTGCACTGTTGGTGGGAATGTAAATTGATACAGCCACTATGGAGAACAGTATGGAGGTTCCTTAAAAAACTAAAAATAGAATTACCATATGACCCAGCAATCCCACTACTGAGCATATACCCAGAGAAAACCATAAATCAAAAAGACACATGCACCCCAATATTCATTGCAGCACTATTTACAATAGCCAGGTCATGGACGCAACCTAAATGCCCATCGACAGACAAATGGATAAAGAAGGTGTGGTACATATATACAATGGAATATTACTCAGTCAGAAAAAGGAATGAAATTGGGTTATTTGTAGAGACGTGGATGTATCTAGAGACTGTCATACAGAGTGAAGTAACTCAGAAAGAGAAAAACAAATATCGTATATTAACACATATATGTGGAACCTAGAAAAATGGTACAGATGAACCAGTTTGCAGGGCAGAAATTGAGACACAGATGTACAGAACAAACGTATGGACACCAAGGGGGGAAAGTGGCAGGGGGTGGGTGTGTGATGAATTGGGCGATTGGGATTGACATGTATACACTGATGTGGATAGAATTGATGACTAATATGAAGATGCTGTATAACAAAATAAATAAAATTAAAAAATTAAAAAAAAAAAAGTAATGCTAATAAACCACTCTTAGCTGCCCCTATAACTAATGGTTTATGGTGCCCACTGTATTATCTGGCATTCACCCAAAATCTCAGCACCCCACCATTGCTTATCACCTATCTGTCCTCACTGTGAACTGACCCTTATTTTAAATTAACACTCTCGTATACGCAACCCCGATCTGGGTCTTGTGTTTTATTGTCTTTTTTTCCCTCAGACAGTGACATGGCTTCTTACTCTAGCTGGCCTGATTTCCTCCAGCTTTGTCTTTCAGGACACAACTCTAACCTATTAGCCAGCCCTGCCCTTAAGAGGGGGAGAGCAATTGAATTCGTTTTGCCACAGATAAACTGGCACTTTTCTCCTTGATCCCTATTTTTATTTTTAAAGACGTTTGTGTGCATGGGGTTGTGATTAATGAGAATAAAAATAGATAAGAGACTCGAGGTTGTACATGTTTGGCCTACTACCGTTTCGGCTGGACCAGAACTGTACTATAATTTGAACAATTAGAGAAGTTGAGATGTAGTATTTGTAGCTCATAAGTCACTCTTGTTGAAGATAATTGGAAAAAGCTGTGGCTATTTATAATGGAAAGACAAGGTAGATGGTGGAGCATGGATGGAAGCAGCAGCAAGGAAGACTTGGAAACGAAAAACGATAGCTGTAGTGCAGATGAGCTTTAAAACTTCAGGGAGAGGAGGGAGGCGTTGTCAAAGGAACTTCAACATAAAGTTATCATGAGTGCAGTACTCCTACCTGTTAGGCAGGAGACTCAAAAACATATGTTCAACACAACTGAGGGGGTTACACAAAAGGTTGGTTGGTTGGTTTCTTAAGCATCCTTGCTTGCACTCAAGTTATGCCACTTCTGCCCCAGGGAGTGTGGTGAGACCCAGGAGAGGAGGCGTGGGACCTGGGAAACAAACTACAGAAGTAGGTGTGGGGAGAGTGGGCAACACGAGAAGAGAAGGACAAAATCAACACAACATTTCAGAGAGACTGCAGCATCCTTGACAGGAGAACAAACACGAGGGCAGAGTCTGTCTGTTAACATATTATCAGCAAATAAAAGCCGACATCTTGTAAATAAAAATATCTTGCAGATACTTCGCAATAGACATTCTGAAAAATTTTAGTGAGAAACAAAATTAGATAGTATTATTACTAATTTAACACGTGTAAAATACCACCAATATTATTTTAATTGTGTGTGAAGTATCAGTTATTTTACTTCAGAGAATATAAAACACATACAATGTATTTAGAATAGGTTTATAAACCTATTTAACCTATATAAACCTATTAGAATAGGTTTATTCTAAAGTTCTGTCCTCTAACACAATTTTTCATAAGGTCTTAAGTTTTTTAACACCAAATAATTGTGTTACTGGGCATTTTGAGGACTTAACCTGCATGATTGAGAAGGACCACTATAATTTATAACTGAGAACTACAGTAATAAAACAAATTTATAGATGTTCCTCATCTTAATAAATATTTTGCTCTATCTAGATCTTTGTTCAATCCTCATATTAATATTATACCATTTTGAGTATTTTCTATGTGCAAACAAATTATCCCACTTAATCTTCACATTAACCATTAAAGGTAAGTATGCTTAATTTCACCTTATAGATGATGAAACTGAGATTCAGGGAAGTTTCTTAACTTACCCAAGGTCACAAAGCTGGCAAATGCAGAGTTAAGATTTGAACCCAAGTTTGTCTGACTCCAAAGCCCCATTATTTTCCATGACAATCCTTCATAAAGCTCCATCCAAACTAGAGTGTCCATTTCAAACAGGATCTTTGCTGAGAATGACCTGAGGAGCAGTTGTAAAACCATAAGATGCTTTATTTCTAGCAATTTTTATCTCTCAAGAATCTAAGTTAAATAATTTCTAACAGCTGTCTGGAAGCAATTTACAAGTTAAATCATATGATCGAAAAGATAAGTTTGAATTAAATGGCAGAAGCATTCCGTTCATTGCCAGGTGTTCTGATTTAAGCTACATTTATAAAACCACAGCACAGATTTGTCCTAATACAATTTCCAGCATTGGAATTGGTTTCTTTCATGGTTTCACTTTCCTGGGGGGAGGGGAAAGAATGGACCTCTGCACGTTTTGAATACATCCCCAGGCAGATGTCAGGAAAGTAATAGGTAGTTATGAATATTTAAACTAGGGAAAAAATGATTAGAGATTGGCCAGTTTTAGAAAGCATAATTTGAATATGGGCTCTGGAAACAACTATATTTTGAAGTAATCATCCATAATTTATCTTTTAAAATCTTTACCAAGGTGAGCAAGCTGTACTGTGGTATAAACAAGCACTGATATTGAAAACATGTCCCTTGAACACTATGAACCTTAGTTTCTCATCCCCAAAATGGGAATAGCGCACAGAGCTTTTAAAGAGAATCAGCTTAGACTGTATGTGAATGCATCCTGTGAACTGCAGTGAGCAGTGCAGTTGGAAGGCAATATCACAGACGTGAGCTCTAGTTCCCTCCAGTGCCCCCCCTTTCCAGGGAGCCCACTGGGCTTGCCTTCACCAACAGCTCCAGACACCATTGAACATGGTTAGGCAGTTTGTTCCCAATTTTCTCTCTCCCTGTAGTTGTTTTGAACTCTACAAACTGCAATGTAATCCCTTTTCACTTTTAACAGAAGTTCAGATTCCTTAGTTTAAAGCAAGTGACTAAATTGTCTGAAATCAATGGCCATAATCCCTTGGAGCTGCTGGGCCAAACTTATTCCTCAAGGTTTCCTCTGCTCTACAGTTCTTCAATTATTTCCTTCCTTTTATGATTGCTTTACCAGCTTCTCTTATGGGGACTTTCTCATCATGCCAGTAATCCACCACCTTTCATAAATCCTGAAGTGAAAGTGCTTGTGTCTTCGCATTTAAATGAGAGCCGACACACACACCTGAGCCCCTGCCTTCAGCGTCTTCCGGCTGTATTTGGATGCAGTTGAGGTAGCCATTTCTGAATCAGGGTGTCACCCCAGCCTTGCCTTTTAGGAAGAGCCCACCTCCATATCCCATGGCATCAAGCTGACACCTCAGCCAAGCCATGGTGCTTTATAGAATTATATTTTCATACAGGATCGTAGTTTTCCATTCAGCTTATAGGCTTATTTGCCTTGAATTCATTATTTTATCTGGATAGTCCGGTTGACTTCAATCTAACCAACACCAGAAAAGATCTGCATTTAAAATAGTCACTCTTGGGCTTCCCTGGTGGTGCAGTGGTTGAGAATCTGCCTGCCAATGCAGGGGACATGGGTTCGAGCCCTGGTCTGGGAAGATCCCACATGCCGCGGAGCAACTGGGCCCGTGAGCCACAATTACTGAGCCTGCGCGTCTGGAGCCTGTGCTCCGCAACAAGAGAGGCCGCGACAGTGAGAGGCCCGCGCACCGCGATGAAGAGTGGCCCCCGCTCGCCGCAACTGGAGAAAGCCCTCGCACAGAAACGAAGACCCAACACAGCCAAAAATAAAAATAAAAAAAAAAAAAAAAAAAAAATAGTCACTCTTGACTGAAACAAAATGTGTAAGATCGGAGAAAGAGCAATAGCCAAATGAGGAACTCTAACAATTACTATTCAGATTTGATAATGATGAAATTACTCTAAAATTATCTTTGAACGAATTATAATGTTTCTGAATTTTAAGAGCAGTATTTAGAGCTTGAAATATGCCAGAAAGCTGGGAGATCCTGCCGTTTACATATCCAGATGGCTTCCAGTGGGAATAGATTGTATTTACTTTGTGTCTCACAGGTCTTCTCTCCGGCTGTCTGTCATTATCACTTAGTGCCATGCAGAGATCTCATCGTCTCTCCCCAGGATAGCTGCAGTGTTGTCTTAACTGGTCTTCCCAATGCTCCCCTTATCCAGCGTAATCCATTTTCCACACATTTATCAGAACAATCTTTCTAGAGTCTGATCATATTACTTTGCCTTTTCAGTTACCACTGATTGCTCAGTAGTGGTTTTTAATATTATTGTGCACAATTCCAAATTCCCAATGCCTTCACACAATAAGATTTCATTTCTTGCACATGTTGCCATTGAACTGGGTGTCCACTGGCTGGCCTTCCATTCAGCCATTTGGGGATCCAACCTATTCCAACAAGCAGTTCTGTGTATCTAGTTGGCTGGTGAGGAAAGAGAGAGGGTGAGGAATATCTCACAGAAAGTTTTAGGAAGAGACCTGGAAGTGACATACATCACTTTCTGCCTGCCGTTGGCCAGAACTCTGTTGCGGGGTCTGCCTAACTGCACGGGATGCTAGGAAACGCCTTCAGCTCTCTGCCCACGAAGGACAGGGACAATTGGGGTAATTTCTAGTCAGAGAAGCATTTACAAACTATAAACTCAGCCAGGTCTCACATCTGCAAGTTCAAACTCAGTGGCTTTAGGGTAGAACAGCAGCTGAGCTGAGTTTTAAAAGTTCCCTAGGTGACTGTCTCACAAACATCAATTTGGGGATCATTCATAAAATGCAGAATCCTCTCTGGCACTAAGGACTCCCTCTGACTCTTCCATGCCCACAGGGCTCTGATCATCCATCCATGTTGAACTACTTACTGCTTTCCTAATGAGCCACCGTACCACTCAACTCTGCTATTGTCACAGTGTCTCCTGTTTGGAATCCCCTTTTCCACCATGACCCCTAAGATTAACTCAAGTATCATCTCTTTAAGTCTTTCTTCACCTTCCAAAGTGAAAATTACTGCCCGTCCATTGTATTCCTACATGACCTACCTTTTATCTATCAAAGCGTCTTTAACATTCTCTTCCTTTATAGGTTTGCATGTCTGTACCTCCTGTTCAATTATAAACTCCTTGATCTTGCATATAAGGATGACGTGAGGTAAAATTTCATTGAATAACTATGTAGTGAAGCAATGTACTTAGAACTGTCTCATTTGTGTAGCATAATATTCTCAAATTCTCTGATCCCCTTGATGATAAATATTGTAGGGGAATGGACTCTGCCAAACAAACCCTTTCAGATAGGTAGGAGGCAGGGTCATTATTTACATTTGATCTGGGGAGTGAGGGGTGTACTAGTGAGGGTTCTCTAGAGAAACAGAACCAATAGAATATATAGATATAGATATAGGAGCTACAGATATGTACATATAGATATGAAGATTTATCATGAGGAACTGGTTCAAAAGATAATAGAGGCAAAGATGTCCTGCAGCTGCTCTTGGCAAGCTGGAGACCCAGGAAAGTGGTGATGTAATTCAGTGTGAGTCTGAAGGCCTGAGAACCAACGGAGCTGATGCTACAAATCTCAGTCTGAGGACAGGAGAAGATGAAATGAGACATTCCAGCTCAATCAGTAAAGCAAGGAAGGAGGGACAGATTCCTCCTTCCTTGGCCCTTCCATTCTCTTCAGGCCCTCAGTGGATTGGATGATACCGAACCACACTGGGGAAGGCAATCTACTGAGTCCACCAACTCAAGGCCTTATACCCTCTGGAGACACCCCTACAGACACACCTAGACACAATATTTAACCTGAGCTCCCTAGGCCCCCTCAACTTGACACATAAAGTTAACCAAAATCTAATTGAAAGGGAGTGTCACAGTTGAGCCAAAAAATGTGTACAAACTCTTCCTCAAGTAAAGGAGGCTCAAGAGAGGAGCTAAGAAGCAAACCAGGACAAAGCATGAGCGAAGAGAAACAAATCAGAGCGGCGACTGGAAGTCTGTGTTCTAATCCTGAGACAGAGGTTCTAGATCCTCACCTGACTACGTATTTCAAATACGTAGTCAGCTGCTTCTACTACAGATTAGCATGGGTGAGTTTACTGTGATTGGTTGGGTAGGCAGTGACATGATGACTGACTGTGTATCCTGAGATGCTGTCTCTTAGAAGAAAGGAAATACACTACTTCATTCTATGTAACTTTGTGAGCAGTCCAGGGGCAGGGCACCACAGAGTGAAGAGAGATGATGAAACAGGTTTGCAGGATTTTACGTGTTGTTCTCTGGAAGCCAAAATTGGAAAATAAACACAAGACAGGAGCTCTGAAACTCCGATGAACGGTGATTATAGCAGTACTCCTATAACTTGTATCTCAGAATTCCTTAGAAGCCATTTACATATTGAAAACATCAATTATTCCTCCCGTTTGAAATACGTAGTCCTTGTAATCAACTGCTTTGAGTCAATGTTCAGAATTATTCATGAAAGAGTTATATTTTAATGGCATTAGATGAGAACCAGCAGCGGCATCCTTTAATTTGATTAGTTTTGTATGGGCTGGAAGAGAAAACTGGCACGCAGCCTTAACTGAATCAGTAGGGTGGGGTCTAAGTGTGAGTAACCCAGCCAGCCTCACCAGCCTGAGATCCAGCAGAATGATGGCTGTGGTGGAGAGCAAAATGTCAGGGAGGAGATGCCTCATGTCCTGTCCTTCTGCCTCCTTGGCATTTTATCATCAGTCACCTCTTAGTTCCAGGCAGTGAATGTACGCTGTATCCTTCTCCACCCCACCACCAGCCTCACTCCTTGTTGTCCTTTCTAAAGGACAGAGCAGAGAAGTGTTTTTCTAAAACCCAAGGGCTTACATATGTGTCACAGCCCAACCTGAAAAAACAGGGTAATGAGTCTGCACGTTGAGGAAAACAAGAGTCAGGGCCAAGGGTTTCACTTCCCTGCATGGTTCATCCATTTGAAAAGGCCGAGGAGCAGCTGTCCAAAAAGGCAGAAAATGCTCTGTATCCAAGGGATCCAGTGAGGGGGTGGGGTGGCAGCAGACACTGCTGAAGCTGTCAAGGTGTTGTCATGGTTCCAGAGTAACCTGTCCAGCTTGAAGCAGGAAGCATTCCTGGGAGAGGTCCAAGGAGGGGCACAGGGATGGCCCAGAGCTGGGACATTGACCAGTTTGCAATTTCTGGGGCACTTGGCCTATATTTAAGTGGTGTGGGATTCAGGGAAGGATACCAGTAGAGCTGGAAGGCAGACAAGAGACCAGGCTGTGTTTTAGCCCTGCCCACCAGACACACCGAGTAGGAGGGAGAAAAGAAATATCTTAACACCCACTGCACCCCAGACAGGAGCTGGCTTATGGGAGAGAACAGACCTCACTGCTAAGGATGGCTCTTCCGGGACACTAAGAAATGTTGGTAGGAGTCACACAGTGACTGAACAAAGCTGAATCCACAGATATAAGGACGTTCTTGTGAAATTAAAAACAAAAACAAAAGCCAGAGAATAATGCCATGCTGAGACAGAAAATATTGCATTAGGTTTTACAGCAGGCTATCTTCAAAAAAAACCCAGAAGTAATGGTAGTGCTTCTCGTTAAGTCTGATTAAGTTATTATTTGTGTAATCATGTGATTACCATATATTTCTCTCTCTCACTCTAGTTGTTTTTAAGGCTCACTCCTGTATCTCTAGCTCCTCTCTCAGGTGGGAGAGGTGGGCAGGGCAGATCATGCTTAGGTCTTCTTGACCAAGTTGAGGACTTTGCATGTTTTTCTGAAGATAATGGGAAACCTCTAAAGAATTTTACATAGGAAATAATATCATTAGATATAGCATATTTTAAAAGATCATTCTGACAAAGAATGGATGTCAAGACCCCATCAGTACAATAAGATAATTAAATAAACCTAGATTTGACTTTGCTGTCTTTAGGTCCCTTCTCTACAATTGGACAAATTACTCATCTCCTGCTTGTGTGAGGATGACACACCAAAAAGGCCTTGTTTTAACTAAGATTCTTAGTCTGTGAGTTCACTGTCTGCAACAGGGAAATGGTAACAAATGTGGGTTGGGGCATCCAGTTTAAAGACCCCAGAAGAGGCTCTTGTAACTTAGATCTTCATAAGGACTGAAAGATTACCTGCAAAGATTTCAGCTCATACAATGAAGTGAAATATATACTGTTCTTCAAAAAGTTAACCTAAGCCTAGAGATAGGAAAATAAAGAGGTAGATGTGTCTGGGTTTACATTCAAAGATAACATGCAAGTAGAAATATAATCATGTATCTCAGTTCTAGCTCTGGTCCACTCCTTAAAAAAAAAAAAAAAACAACAACAACAACAGCAAAAACACCTCGGTTCTGCAAATAGTTGTCAAAAACACCAACAATGCCAATAAAAAGCCTCTTAATGACTTGTGGTGAACATGGAGATGTGCTGCCCTACAAAGGACTTGCTGCCCAGCTGCAAGGGATGCCGTCAGCGGACACCTCTAACTGTCAGCTCTTCAGGTCAGCCTCAGCTGCAGAGCCACCCTTCCTACAGCAACATAAATACATTGTTTTCTATCTCAGTCAGAAAGGAGTATCAGAAGCCATTTACATTCACATGGATCAAACAAAATATTTACTTACAGTGCGACCCACGGAGAATTCACCTGCACTTTTTAAAAACATCATCCAAAGAAATCTGGATCATCTCGGCATCCTACAGAATTTCACACTGACTAATTTCATCAGTGATATTATATTTATAGGGCCAAATGAGCAAAAGATGGCTAGCATACAGAAGGTCTTGGTAAGAGATATGATGGGCCCTGAGAAAATTCAGGGGCCTGACACTTTCATAAAATTTTCAGGGGTCCAGTGGTTGAGAACATACTGAGACATCCCCCTCAAAATTAGTGTATCTTGCATCTCCTGCCACAAAAGAAGAAGGAGAAGAGAATTGAAGGAGAAGAAGAAGGAGGAGGAGGAGGGGGAGGGGGAGAAGGAGAAGAAGAAGAACACGGTGATGGAGGAGAAGGAAGAGAAGGAGAAGGAGGAGAAGAAGAAGAACACTGCCTAATGAGCTACATTTCACATATAGAAATATAGCCCCAGTCCACATACCAGGCAATGAGAAAGGCTTCTAGATTTAAGTGGATTTAAGCCTTGATCAGGAAAGGACTGCAGCAGGTTTAAGATGAGGGGCAAGCAACTCTGCCACCACTTGGACCATAAGATCTGCAGACCCTACAGTGTTGGTGGCATCAATGATGAATAAAGAGGCTGAGTGGAGTTTGTGCCATGCCCCACTGAAAGAATCACAACACAGGCCCCCTGGGTTTCTGGAGCAAGGCCATGCCATCTGAAGCAGAGAATTATATGGGTAAAACAACTCTTGACATGGTATTAGGCTCTGGTAGAGATGGGACACCATCTGACCATACAGCTCAATTGCTTATGGGCCAGTGATAGGTTGGGTAGGCCCAGCAACAGTTCATTGTAAGATGAAAGTGATACATCTGGTATCAAGCACAAGCAGGACCAGAGAGCACAAGTAAGGGACATAAGAAGGTAGGCCAGACCCCACCCCTCCCTGCCATGGCATCTGCATTTGAGTTCCTCAAACTCATATATTGAAGCTTAATCCCCAATATGAAGGCATTTGGAGGTGAGGACTCTGGGAGGCTCTCAGATTTGGATGAGGTTTTGGGAGTAGAGACCCCATGGTGGGATATGTGCCTTTATAAGGAGATAAAGAGCCCAGAGTGGAATCTCTCTGCTACATGAGGATCTTACAAGAAGACAGCTGTCTATGAACCTGGAAGCCGGTCCTTAGGAGACACCAAATCTGCTGGTACCTTGATCTTGGACTTCTCAGCCTCCAGAAATGTAAGAAATAAATGCCTGTTGTTTAAGCCATTCAGTCCATGATATTTTTTGTTATAGAAGCCTGAACTGACTAAGACAGCATCCACATCTATCATAATAGCATACTTCCCTCATCTCTTGTATGGATATATGACAGATCCCAAATGACCAATTAATAGGAAAAAACCCAAGCTTGGTTTATGGATGGTTTGACTTGGTATATGAGAGTCAGCTAAATATGAACAGCAAATCTAATATGGCTCATTCAGGGGTGACCTTGAAAGACATGGGAAAGAGAAATTCTTCCCAATGGGCAGTGCTGTGGTCGGTTTACCTGGTCACATACTTTGTGTGGAAGAAAAAAGTAACCCAAGGTTGGAATATATATGGACTTACAGGTTGTGGCATGAGGCCTGGCAGGCTAGTCAGGGGTTGTGGAGGCCTATGAAAAGACATAAGGAGAGGGATCACAAAGTGTGAAGGTCTTTGTATCATATGCTAATGCTCACAAGAAAGCATTCACCATGAAAGAGGAATTAAACAGCAAAATAGAAAAAATGACTCAGCAGTTGATGTCAGCCTCTACCACTGGACACCCCAGGTGAAAAAAATATATATGACGTATTCTGCCTTTGCTTTCTAATCTTGCATTTGTGCATTTTGGGGAATTGCTGGGGCTGAGTCATCATGGCAAAAAAATTAACAAGGGTTAAACTAGAACAGGCAAGCTGGATGGGCAGCTTCTACAGGAAGAAACCAGAGCTGCCCACTGAAAACCTATCATGTTGTGAGAGATGTTTTGTCTGTCATAATCCAGAGAGATTTTTCAGCAAAATCAGTTACTTTGTGCTCATTAAAACAGCAAAAACAATATGTCAAGCTGACCCTCTCCACCATCTTTCTGTGAGCCTTGGGGCTGTCCAGAAGCGATGGGGAGACCTGCCTGTCCTGACAGCTGATTAGAATACTTCAGCGAGACGCTGCTATGAATAGGAATTCTTAAATAAGTGCAGTAAGCTCTTTCCTCATTCTGCCTGGGTACTCAAAGACTTTCTAAGGATATTGAGATGCTTTTTAAGAGAGTACGTTAATTAGGGAATATTGGATCAGATGTCTTCTTGCATCCAAAGAACATGTTTATTCCAGCATCTTGAGATCGAAAAGCAAAATATAGAAGACTAGCAAAGAAACAAAGACAGATACACAGATGCAGTCCTGTTTTTACTGCACTAAAATAATATCACCCTTATTGAACAGATGCAGAATTATCCGATAATCCATAACAGGTGGGAATTCACTTATTCTAGAACCATAAAGGCTGATGTGGCAGGGGATGGATATTCATTACCAGGTGATTAGGCAAGCTGTCTCTGTAAGTACCTCTTCCAGTGTGGGCATCAGAAGAAAAGACAAGCAGTGCTCCCATGGGAGCCAAATCTGATATTGAATTGTCTCCCTAGGTAGAGGAGGGAGACCCCACCATGGCATGCTTTCTGAGGTTTTCTTCTCCAAGTAGTGTGTTATGGAGCTTTAATTTTGTTTTGCAAAACAAACTTCCACACCAGAATAGTGGTCACTACACTAAAACCAAGTAGATTAGCATAAGTATTTTGTACACCCCCAAAATCTCTAAACACAAAGCTTGTGTAAGCATGCATGCGTGTGCGTGCACACACACACACACATACACTCACAAAGTGAACCATTTCAGCACC
Organism: Eschrichtius robustus; assembly: GCF_028021215.1. Lineage (NCBI taxonomy): Eukaryota > Metazoa > Chordata > Mammalia > Artiodactyla > Eschrichtiidae > Eschrichtius > Eschrichtius robustus. Next base: position 37,297,037 of record NC_090836.1, read on the forward strand.
TGTGATGAGGTGATGATTTGGATCTTCTGAGTATGCAATGTTTCATTGGAAAGATAGTAACAAATTAAACGTAATGATATTCCTTCAGGAGCCACTCCATGAAACCTGTCTGGTTGATGGGATTATTGGCCCCTTCATAGCAAAAGGCATGTCTTATAAAGCTTTCTATCTTAAATAGCATCTTCAATAAATACATATTGAGTGGATGAATAAATAAAGGAAGGAATGAATGAATAAATGAATAAAGGAAGGAATGAATGAATAAATGAATAGAGGAATGGATGAATGGAAGGATGGATGAATACAGTGTAAGTGGTGTGAGAGTGTTACATAATATATGATTTTATCCCTTTCATTTTCATAACTAATCTCTTAAAACTTGCTTGCCCAAATTATCCAGAATCCAGTAACACCTCCCTGAAGGGTTCTCACTTCAATTGTTAACCCCAGGTCACTCAGCCCATCTGCATGTGAGAGATATGCCAATTCTGCTAATCCATTATCATTACTGATCCTCATTGCCATATGTAGTTGCTGTTGGAAATTGGTCCCTTTCAGTCACAGGGGTTGATTCACATTTCTGAGATGACTCCCTTAAGAACTTATACCCTTTAAAAGGGATAGGATCAAGAGGAATCACCTCCCCCCCGCACCCCCACTTTAAGTTCCCAAAATGAAGCCCTTTAGTTTATTTATCCTCAGTGTAGGGCCATTTTTTTATACAGAGCACAATGCAATGAACAGGATGCTGGGTCCTGAGAGTCCCTTGGCTTTGGTATCGTGATGCATTGAAAGCAGCCCTGCCCACAAAGCATTTTTAAACTTGGTGTTGAGCCTAGACCCTCCCTTCCTATATGGTGCACACTCCTTTGGGGCCCTTGATGTTCCTTCTTGCCAGATAACTAACTGAAGGCATGGGAATCCGTTATAAAGTTGCTGATAATATTGAACCTCAAAGAGGTGATGCAGGTCTCTCTTCCTCCCAGGAGGCTTCTGGGCCCCATATTTACTCTCCTCTACATACCAAGAGGGAATCCCCTTGTCCATGACCAATGCCCTACTCCTTCTTCCTCAAGGGAAATCAGCCTTACCTTTACGTACCTATTACCTAAACACAGAAGAGCTGCCACAAGGTAAATTGATGGGTCTACCCAACAAAGGAAAAAATAACAGGGCCATGGCAAAGGACCACAGCTGCTACAAGAGTTTTGAGTTCAGTCTCACCCAACACTGCACTGCAGTGAAGACAGTAACATGTGTTGAATCCCTTACTGTGAGCCAGGCCTCTTGTTAAGCACTTCACACTCATTAGCTCACTTGATCCCCACATAATCTCTGTGATAGACACAATCATTATCTCCTTTTTACAGATTAGGAAACTGAGGTTAAGAGAAGTTCAGAAACATGGATAATGTTGCAGAACTAGTATAGCCAGATTTAAATTTATAGACATATAAGTAATCTATAGATATATAGTTACGGTAGGGGAGCAAAGCTTGCTACCCTAAAATATCTCTTTGGCTTGCAGATTATTTTGAGATGAAAACACTAGGTAGGCCCAAACAACTCGGGGAAGAAACTTTGGCCTTACCCTTAACTGCCTGAAAGAATTTAGATAGAGGGCCTGGTCCCAGAACAGAGCTATCACCAGAGATATCTGCAAAGAATATAGGCTAGCTTTGGTGGAGGAAACTCTAGGCAGGGCCTAGAGATCAGAGTCTACTCTGTGTCCCATTGTCTCTGCCTGGCCCAGCAAACGTTTGCTTTTCCATCTCCTTGTGAATTGCTTCCCCCCACTTTGAGGTCTCAAACCACTACCCCTAACATCCTCTTTTGTCTTTAGCTGAAGGTGGTATTTAAGGTGAGGGCTTTGGCCATTTTGGCAAGTTACTCAATTTTCCTGGGTCTCTCCCATGTACGTATGTTATTAAACTTTTGTTTGATTTTCTCCTGTTAACCTGTCTCATGTCAATTTCATTCTATGATCAGCCAGGAGAACCTAGAAGGGTAGAGGAAAATTCCTTCCTCCCCAACAATATGTAGAGCCCTGCTCTGTGCTTACACCCAGACTTCATACCAGTAGTATGATGGGAAGACAGCAAGAGGCATGGAGGGAGAGATCAGAGAGATTCTTCCAGTAGAGGTCAGCTCATTTTGTCTTTTTGCCTGTGCCATTGTGGTCCTTTGCCACGGCCCTACAAACAGAATTTATTTTTCATGCCCTCCCTGTAACATCTTGTAGAATTAAGGTAGGGAAGTCTCAGTATCACTGAATCAAATTGGATTACAAACATATTGTATGCTTCATTTTCTGCAGCATTCTGTGAGAATTAACACACAAAATTCCTACATGTTGGAATGTGTCATTTCTTTGGCCAGTTTTTGCCCTGATATGATCTTTCTTTTTTTACTCCTTTGTAAAACCAGTTTTCTTAAATGCAGATTCCAAGAAAAAATGCTAGTGGAAAACTGCTTTTAGCTTTTGCTATATGCTTCTATTGGCAGAGGATTTTACATGGTGCCAAAGAAAAGCAAAGAATAAGTAAATTTGAAAAGAGATTGTTTTTAATGATCAAACATCCACCTATTATGCACAGCTATATATTTTTGTAAAATGTCAGGATTTACATAAGCAACTTATTTTTCCTTCCTTAAAATCATTCCTCTTCTTGTATTCCAGATCTTGCTGTTATAATATTTAAAATTTACTTCAAAGTTCTTCAACATAGGGTGATACAAATGTGTGCATGTTTGTGTAAACTATGTTCTAGGCAGTAAGTGGTCCTGAAGGAAATCTCATTTCTAGGGGGGTTAGTATGATGAATGCCAGAAATGAGCTCTCATTGGTGAAATTAATATTTAAGTGATGAGGATATTTTAATGATACTTCTCATTTTTGGATGAACGCAGAATAAGAACCTGGCAAATCCGGTGAATTGTACTCTTAGTTCACTCAAGACTTAATCCCTAGAGGACCCTTGGGGGTCCAGCCACTGGATCAGGGAATCCTTGTTTCCTGATGATTACTAGAAAAGTGACCACATTCTGCCTCTAAAGTATTGTTCAATCTGTCTCAGGTGAAACTTTCATGCAAGTTGCATTGTCACCTAAGAACACAGAGAGATGGAATGTCAATAAGATTACAAGACAGTTTGTATGCACTGTTTCATGCCTATTTAGAAAATACTTAATAAATGTCTAAGGGGGAGGCAGAATTTTGTCTAAGAACCTGCTTTCATTATGAAATGCTACCCTTAACGCATAATAGGTAATCTTCATCATCTCAAATTTTAGAGACTACATTTATCTATGAAAGCATCTAAGAGGGGTGCATCATCCAATCAATTCAAGACTGTTTGCGTTTGGTTATTGTTGTCATTCATCTACTTACACAAGCCAGAAACCTCAGCATCAACTTTGATATTACTCAATTTTTTAAAAAATAAATTGAAACTAGCAGCAAATCTAAGCCTTTCCAATATACTTCAGATACCTTCTTCTCTACCTCCACAGCTCATCCAGACTACCTTTTTATCATCTATCACATGAATTACTGCCACCTGTCTTTCTTCTTGATCTGCTCTTTCACATTTCTGCCATAATATTTCAGTGTTACCCACTGTTCAGAAACCTTCAATAATTCCCCTCCCTCTTTTCCTTTTATAAGAATAAAACAGAATTTCTTACATTGGAATTCAAGGGCTGTCACCAGTTTACTTTCTGGTTTCATCTCCTCCTCCCAATTCTCGCACAGTTGCCACACACCCGCCGGTCATCGCCCAGGTCCTTGTTATTGCTCCTGGGGTTCCCTCTGCCTAGGACACACACCTTTCCTTCTTTACCTTTCAAAGCTTAAACGTAAATTTCACCTCCTCCACTAATCTTTCCTGATCCCCTTACTCAGAAGTAATCTTTCCTTCTTCTATTACTACATGTATCTAAGATTGATAAGCATCATAATTCGTCATTTTATTCTGACCCCCTACTAAGATATCCATGTTTTAAAGACATGGATCACATCTTCATGTTCTTTATAGCACAGCAATAGTATATACCCACTTGATACCTTTGAATTGCATGCAATGCATTCAAACTCAGTTTAACTTAGTGGTTTCTTAAATGTTTAATCTAAGAGCAGTGGCATTCAAATTTAAGTGAATATAAAAACTATGGTGGTGCTGGTGGAACAGGAGGATGAGGGAATTATATTTTCAGATTCTACAGCCCAAACCCCAAGATCCTGACTCAGGATCCAGAACATGCACTTCTAAACTCACAGCCCAAGTAAATCTGAAGCAGATGGTTCCAGGATCACATCCTGGTATATGAGTGGGTGGCAGGGCATGAACTAGGAAATACTAATGTGAGTCCAGGGAGAAGGACTCACTGGCACTGAGAAAGGAAGCCTGGAGAGCTAGTTGGCAGAATGTCATTCTCTCTGGGTTCTATGTCTCCATATTGCACCAATAAACCCAAATTGATGTTGTAGGGTTTCACTGAAGAGTAAAGTGATCTGTGACAACATTCTTTGTTTTGAATTACTCTTAAAGGCCACTTGCAGGAATACATCAATGTTGACTATTTCCTTATTTTGAACAGAGCATACCAGAAGTTGTTTAACAGACTTTGGTATTTATGTCAGGAAGTGGAGTGGGGGCTGGGGGGTGGGGTTGGTAGAAGGAAAGTCTAATAGAATCCCGTCATTGTAGGCTGAAACAATTTGTAACCAATCAGTAGTAGTTCTTCTGCAATCATTAATCCAAGTGCTTAAGCTCAATTGTATTATAATGAATAAATGAAAAAAATGAGCAGTTGATCATTTAAAAGGATAAGTAAAACAGTTCTGGAACATGTAAAGAACTTGGAGGCTCCCATCTTTACACTGTGAAAAAGCTGAACTAACTGAAAATCAATGTTTCTTAGACTCGTCAGTGAAATTGAGGTCACAGGGGCAAACTGCTACTCTGAAAGTTGGAAAGACAGGTGAACACAGAGAATCACAGCCAAACACAGAGAATCACAGCTGACATCAGCTTATCTGGATTAGAAGCTACTGGAGCCCAAAACTGGTAAGAACACTTAGATGATAATTTTGATGAGTGGCTAGAGTCTGAGTGCAGACTAGCTTGAGAGTAAGAACTCTTGGGGGCCCAGTCTTTGGGGGGACCCCACACTTCCTTGTAATCCCCAAGTTCTCATGCTGAACAGCCAAGAAAAAAATTCACCAATTTCTTGTAGGGAGAGGGCAAAATAAATCATTTTGAGAAATATCCATTCTTTATAACAAAAGCCCAATCTCTAAGAGAAACAATTTTGCCAGACCCTTATCCACCTGAGGGAAGAGCAATTATCCAACTCCAGTTCCTTCTAGCTCTCTCATCTCACCTACGGAGAGAAAAAAACAAGTTTAGAACCTCTGTAAAAGTCACAGCCCAGGGACACAGACCCACTGAAAGACTGAGATTCATCATAAAACTGTAGAACGTTTCTCATCCCCCAAACCCTACCATCACATCAACAGGGATTCAGTATAATAATAGTGGATTACAGCTGAAAGAGCTGCAAGATAGAAATTCTATTTAAGAAGTGGTTCTTTGGGAAACCCAAGATGAGAGGATATATAAACAAGGACATTAAAGGAAACTGAAGCCTCTGTCACCTACAACTACAATAAATATTAAACATGGCCCAAGTCCCAGTCAGATTAGCATAAAACCTTACACTAGTTCCTATTATCCTACACATATCCAGCTTTCAACAAAATATTACAAGACATGTTATGAGGCAAGAATAAAACACAGTCTAAGGAGAAAAAGCAAGCATAATAACCAGACTCAGAGATGGCATAGATTTTAGAATTATCAGTTAGGGAATATAAACACTACGATTAATATATCAAGGTCTCTAATGAAAAAGTAGACAACATAGAAGAACAGATATGTACTGTAAACAGAGATATGAAAAATATAATAAAATAAACAGAAAATGCTAAAGATTAAAACCTGTAATTAAAATGAAGAATGCCTTGGTGGGCTCATCAATAGGCTAAACACAGCCAAGGAAAGAATAAGTGGACTTGAAGATATGTCACTAGAAACTTTCTAACTGAAATGCAAAGAGGGGAAAAAAAAGAATAAAAATTCAAGAACTAGAACATCAAGAACTGTGGGACAATTTCAAAAGATATAACATTTATGTAATTGAAATACCAGAAGGAGAAGAAAGAGAAAACAACACAGAAGAATATTAAAATTTATAATGTCTGAGAATTTTCCAAAATCAGTAACAGACACTAAACTACAGGCAAAGGAAGCTTAGAGAATACCAAGCATGATTAATACCAAATAATCAATACACAGGCATGTCACATTCAAATGGCCGAAAAACCAAAGAAAAAGAGAAAACCGTAAAAAGAAGGCAGAGAAAAAAATTACGTCTTACCCAAAAAGGAATAAGGATAGAAGTTACATTGGACCTCTTGTCAGAAACCACGCAAGCAAGAAGCGAGTGAAATATTTAGGAGCTGAAAGAAAAAAATCAACTTAGAATTCTCTACTCAGTAAAATTGTCATTCAAAAAAGGAAACATAAAGACTATTGTAAACAAAAACTGAAGGAATTCATTGCTGTTACACCTGCCCTATAAGAAGTTAGAAGTTCTTCAGAGAGCAGAAAAATTATATAGGTCAGAAATTTAATCTACATAAAGAAAGGAAGAGAGTTGGAGAAGGAATAAAGGAAGATAAAATAAAATCTTTTACTTTTCTTCTTCTTAAATGATCTGATACACAACTATTTGTTCAAATTAACAATACTATCATAACAAACAATAATACCTGGGGTGATTATGACTTATGGATGAGTGAAATACAAGGTTATAAGGGATGGGAGGTATTGGTAACACTCTGCTGTAAGGTCACTGCACTACATGTGAAGCAGCACAGCGTTATTTGAAAGTGAACTTAGATTAGTTGGTAGATTGCAAACCTGAGGGCAACCACTAAAAAGAACTTTAAAAGAAGTATAATTGATATGCTGAAAAAGGAGAGAAAAATAGAATCATATTAAATGACTCAATCCAAACCAGCCAGAGAAGGCAGAAAAAGAGTAAGATTAAAAAAAAGAAAAAAGAAAAAGAAAAGAATGAGTACAACAAATAGAAAACAGTTACAAACATGTAGATAAATCAACTATAACACAGGCTGCCATAACAAAATTCCATAGAATGGGAGGCTTAAACAACAGAAGTTTATTCAGAAGTTGATTTTCTCACAGTTCTGGAAGTTAAACATTAAAGATGTAGGTACTAGCTGTTTCAGCGTCTGGTGAAGGTTGTTGTCATGGCTTATAGACAGATACTTCCTTACTATGTGTTCCTATGGTCTTCCCTCAGGGCATGCTGAGAGAGGAAAAGAGAGAGAGAGAGAGAGAGAAAGGGAAGAGAGAGAGAGAGAGAGAGAGAGAGCAAGCAAGCGAGCTCTGGTGTCTCTTCTTATAAGCCCACTAATCCTGTTAGATCAGGGCCCCACCCTTATTACTTCTTTTAACCTTGATTGCTTCCTTAGAGGCCACATCTCCAAATACAGCCACCCTGCGGGTCATGTCCAAAAAGTTTGCCTTATATTTCTGAAACAAAATGCTTCAAATAGAAAAATACACATATACAATATGTGCTGCAATATAGTTGTCCTGTTTATCAGATAGTAATGGGATTTCTAAAATATATTAATTGTATTAATTTGTATTATAGACAGTTGAGTCACAAGGTAAAGTTATATGATGAATGCCTTAGCCCATCCTTCTCAGTTTTGGTCTCTGACTGCATATAATAATTATAGTAGCAGCTAACACTTACTGAACACTTACTATGTTCTATCTCAGGACTATTAAAATCTTCTATTGACTATTAAAGTTGATAGTATTATAATCTTCATTTTACAGGTAAGGAAATTAAGGCATAGAGAGATGATACAATGTCCCCAAGTGTCACAGCTGGCAAGAGTGGACCTGGGATCTGAACACTGTTGGTCTGTGTGTATAACCCCACATTCCACAGCCTCTGCCTCTATGCAAGTCAATCAAATCATCTGGAGAAAACAAGAAAAAAGTTTTAATTGTCTTCTTGTGAGTGTGAGATGCCAATCCCACCCTTGTAGGCACCAGCAAGCTCCTGGAGGGGTCCCAGCCAGTGGGACCACCTCCAGAAGAAGAGGGACCACATAAGTCTCACAGCCCGTGTCAGTCTCTAGGGGAAACGCCATTGGGATTTGCTCTCAGTGGCCACACAAAGAACTAGTGGCTGTGACCAGGTGCTGCAGCTGGTGTGGGTCATTCCTGTCTACCTGGCAGCCCCAGGAGACCTACAAATTCAGTTCAAGACCTCATGTGGCAGAGAGAAGAGGACACATGGCCCTCCAGAGAGACACAATCAGTAAGGAATGTCTGGTGAGAGTTATGCAAATATTGCTCCTCACAAGTGCCTGACCTCGCTGAAGAGCCAAGCAACTAATTCCTTCCCCTCACAGAGAGAATCGGACATCACCATCTCCTGAAAGTCCTCCCTCAGGGTACTGTGTCTGCCCTCTCCTTCAATCTGCCACTTAGAAATGCTTCTTCCCAGTGATCACATTGTTTAATTAAGAAGCTTCATTAAGCTCTGAGACAGGCCTGGGCCTTCCAGGAACAGAGTATTTAAACAGCTTTTATTTAGAGAGAGTAACTTGATTTTCTGTTTTAGAAATAAACAAATAAAAGAAAATCCCTACGTTTCACTAACCTAGTAAAACCACCTCCCTTGTCTCCGTTGCTAAAATGACATTAATTTTTATTTTAGTAACAAAGGGCACAGGCATCATATTGCTTTTTTTGTAGTTATGTGATGTTGGGCAAGTAAGTTAACTTATTTGTGGCTTGGTTCCCTCATCTACAATAGGTACAATGATAACACCTCCCTTACAGGGACTTTTGAGGATTTCTAAGTCAATATAGGCAATTAGCGTGACCATTCTGATTATTATCCATGAGGAATAGAAATCAGTCAATCTACCCAGGGTTGATTGTGCAAACGAATTTTTAACTTATATGTATACTACTCAGGCCAATTCATTTTGTCCTTCTTTTTCATCAATTCTCTTTGTATTAATGATGCCTAATTCTACATTTCTAAGACCTCGCTCCTTAACTTTAGATTTAGATATGTAAATACCTGCCAAATGTATACACTTAGTCACCAAAGGCATTGTACATTTAGTGTGTCTAAGACTTTCCCACAGGCCTTCCTATTATATTGATAATTTACTTTAAAAATTTACATTAAAAATTTACTTCATAAACAGTGTGAAGTATTTTTAAGTTTTAAACAATTATACAAGTTAATTTCATGCTACACCCCTGGGGGGTTAGTTAGTATTAGAAGTACCCCATCAGAATTCAAGCTCCAAGGGTTTTTACTAAATATTTGAATTACCATTATGAAAATCTAAGACCCTCGAGTAAGTAATTAGCCTAAGGGCTATTAGAACTTTTTAAAAAATAATTATTAAAGATATGAATGTGTTCAAGAAAAATGACTGGCTATGTTCTACAGTCTTCATTTGCACAAACATGGAGTAAGAACCCGACAAGAGCCTGAGGCTAACATGCCAGTGGTGGGGCAACCCCCCACTCCACACAGAACTTTGTAACCCAACCAGCCCAGAAGGCTGGTTGCCCCTTTTCTCAGAAAGTTCTGGAATCACTTCTCCTAAGCCTTTTCTGCAAGGTGCTAGTCAGGTGGCCGGTGCAGTGTGGCACTGTTCTTGTGACTTTGGGCTAAGCACATTTGGGCTTTTAGTAGAACTTGGCCTAAGACTGGCTTTCACAGTGGCACACCATCTAGTAGCAAGGTTGTGGGGAAGAGAAAGCTTAGACCCCACCTACCTCTGCTCCACCAGAGGCTACCATATTTACCAAATAAGCTGATGTCTTCTGATCTGCCAAATAGGCTTTAGAACAGTTTGCATCCATTTTTTATTTGATAACTGGCCCTACAGTTCACCCAGATGCTCAAGTCATGAAGGTAGAAGTTATCCTAGATTATTTGCTTTCCCTAACTTCACCCATTCAATCAGTCCACATACCTAGTCTCTACATCCATATGTTTCTTCAACTACATCCTTGATAAACGTGCCATAATTCAGACCCTCCTTCTTATTCCTGGAACTCTAGAAACGTTTTTTTAGCTTTTCCTCTCTCTCATCTTGCCATACCTTCTAACACACTCCCCATTGCAGCCACTCCAACATACTCAAAGTCTCACCATATTCCTTATTCCACTGCCTTACACCATCAGCTTTCCTGGTTGGCCTCTATAATCACCTGAGCCAATCCCAGTAATAAACGTGTATTGCAATATATTGCAACTACTTTGTTACATGGTCTTCTGTCCCCTAGACTGAGGGTTTTGGGGATTGGGGTTTGGGGTTTTTTTTTTTGAAGGTAGGGGCAGTGTCACCCTTGTAGCGTTAAGCCCTGAACACAGTATCCACCATAATCTAGTTGCTCTTTGAAGTCTCATTTTCATCTACTAACCCCTTCTACCTCCCCTCTGAATCAAATCCCCTTTCTTTTTCAAAGAGCATTCAGAGAAAAAAAAAAAAAAAAAAGGAAGATATTTATCAGCCTGAACATTTTCTGACATCAAACTGATACCACTTTAACCAAAAATAACTAGACATTTGTCACCTTTTCTAGTTGCCTCGATGATGCTGGGGTGAAAGAGGTACAGCTCCTCAGACCTTGCCCTGGACAGCTGGCAGGAGGAAAGTGCTTACCAAGGCACAACAACTCAAGCTTATGTTAAAATCTTCAGCTAATGCCATTCAGGAAGAAAAGGTTTCTGATGAATTTCTGCTGCCCAGTTCATGCACAGAGAAATAAAGAACAGCAGCCAGTGTAATTAGCAAGCAGATCTTCCAGCAACAGGATTTACACCTGGACATAAACATGTTCACTGAGGTTGGGATGAACATTTGCTAAGGTAAACGCTTTTTGAAAAATTGTAAAGCTAATGATCTTGCACTGACAGCATAACCTTGAGCTTATTGCCAAATAGAATGCCAAGTGTAAACACTTAATGAAAGAAAACAAGGAATGATAATGGTCCTTCTTGTGACCCCCAGATAAGTGACACTTTGAGTGCTTTTGAGGTCAGTGGAAACACTTTCCTACTTGCTGCTAATTTTTTTTGCAGTTTTATGTACTTTTTGATCTGACTTGATACGGATGAGGAGCACTTCCTCAGTCAGTGCAAGATGCAATAATTGCTTTTCTTCCTCCGATATCTTATCCCCAGAAGTAGAAATAATCAGCCCTGAACTGCAGTAGAGGCCAGTTATTATTTTGAAATATTGGTGAAGGCCATAGGTAAAATCATTAAGGCTCATTCTGTGGATTAGGGACATTTCTGGATTTTTATCATGTGTGAGGGTCAGGAACGGGAACCACGTGAAGGTAGTAGAACACACAATAAACTTCCTATCATTGGAGCTTCCAATAACCAAACCTCTCTTAACCAGAAAAACAGCATAATGAAAGAAACACAGAGTGTAGAATGAAAGGACTTGGGAATTAATTCTGTTGTCCAACCTCAAATAAGCTAGACAACTACTCTGAACTCCCAGTTGCCTTATCTCAAGAAAAGGTGGATAGTAATTTAGAGATTATAAGATAGTTATGAGAATAAAATGAAATAATAATATATGTGAAGCTGACTTGTATGGTACCTGGAACAAAGAGGTCAATAAATATTACTGGGTAAATGTGAAATAATAATAAGTATTCATCCATTCTTTAAATTAAATGATATCCATATTTTAATATTTTTCTTTCTTTCTTTTTGCCTCTCCAACATCCCATTTCTTCCCCACATTGGGAACTGCCCATCTGCATATATGTGATGAAGTGCCCACTTTGATTATTACAGAAGCTGAAATAGGAGATATGCCCTCTACTTACTTCCAGAAAACCAGTAACAGGCACATCATCCTATTATATATTTGTTTATTTATCATATTTATCGTTACTGTCTGCACTTTCTTCAATACCATAAGCTTCATAAGGGAGAGCACTTTTATATATTTTGTTTGTGAGTACATCCCCAGCACATGGAATGTAACCTGACACACACAAAAAACTCAGTGGATTTGATGCTTCTGTCTATAATATTGAGTTGTGAACAAATAATGCAGAAATTAAGGGAGAGTTAAAATTTATTCCAGCTGGTGGACCATAGAAGTCAAGGTGTTTGGTGGAGGTACTCAACAGAGGTGATGTCCGCAGAACCACTGCACTAGCAGAGGAAGAGTCATGCTAGAATCTTCCTGCCTTTCAGCTTCCAAAGACCTCTGGGTTCCTGCCTGTTTTCAAATCCTGCTTTAGCAGACTCTCCCAAATCTTCTGAGCTACTCAATATCCTTTCTAAAAATCCATTTTTTCTTAAAGCAGATTTGGTTCCTGTTTCTTGAAGCTATGTGACTGATACGGAACTTATGCTTCTTTGGTGCCTATAGAAGAGTAGCTGCTAAGATCACAGTTAGTGGGAACATTATGACAGATGCAATCCCATTTTGATGGTGTCACATATGACTTGAACTGACCACCCATATGTTTAATCATCAACTAAACAACTGGGAAGACAATTAGCTGCATTAGATTCATGCTCTTCCAGCTCTAATAATCTTGAATTCAACAATCACATAAACATCACTGAATACCTGCAAACAGTGCCTTGAATTAGAAATAATTCTTGATTTTAAAATGGTGACATAGGTAGGCAAAGATTTTTTTCAGGCCATAAATAGTACTAAGAAAAAAAGATATTTAAACTTCTGCTCTTTAAAATATAATTTTAAGAAAATGAAAAGGCAAACATCAATGGGAGAAAATATTTGCAATTTCTAACAAATGACTTCTATCCAGAATATATAAATACATATGAAAATAAATTGATATAAGTATAAATAATATAGAAAGGACTCTTACAACTCAACAATAAGAAGACAAACAAACCAATTTTTTAAATGAGCAAAAGACTTGAATAGATATTTTTCAAAAGAAGATATAGGAACAGCAGTAAGCACATGAAAAGATGTTCAACATCTTTAGTCATCAGGGAAATGAAAAATAAACTCTCACACATTGGTGGTGGGAGTATAAATTATAAAACCACTTTCAAAAACATGTTATCTATTTTATATAGATAAACAATGCTTATCGTAAAATCCACCTCTTCTACCCTGAGGTATTTACACAAAATAAATAAAAACTTTTGTCCACAAAAGGCATCCACATAAATCTTCACTGGAGCTGTATTCAAAATAGCCCAAACTGGAAGTGACCAAATTGTCTATCAGTGGGTGAATGAATAAACAAATTATAGTATATCTATATGACTGAATACTACTCAGCAATAAAAAAAAGAAACAACTGATACACACAACAACATGAATGAATTTCAAATATTATGCTGAGTGAAATCAACCAAATTCTAAAGAGTTTGTACTATATGATTTATTCTAGCCCTAGAATTGGCAAAATAAACTCTAATGATACAAATTTGATTAGTCATTGCTTGATGCAGGAATCAGTGGGACAAGGGGGACTGACTGCAAAAGGCATGACAAACATCTCTGTGGTGATGGAAATAGTCTATATCTTGACCGAGTTAGTGGTTAGATGGGGTATACATTTGTCAAACTCCTCAAACTATAAACTTACAATGTGTGTATTTTATTATACGTAATTTTTTTTACCTCAATAAAGCTGATAAAAAAAAGATGGTTGATAATTTGAATATACAAAGCATGAGGCAGGATGTGGTAGGTGCTACCATAACAATAGAAAGTTAAATATCAAAGGAAGAAAGAAAAATTACTTTCACCTGGAGAAGTTAGACAAGGCCTAATGGAAGACACAGTGTTTGAGTGGAGGTTTCGGGTCTGGATGGCATTTCAATAGAAGAAGATGGAGGAAGAAGCACCAATAGAGTGTACAGGTGATGGCAAAGAATCGGGTATGACTGGGGTGCATGTTGCACTTATTCATTAATTCATCAATATTTTGTTGATGGCCCGCTAGAACCAGACATTCTCACAGCAGACAATATGAAGTCCCTGCTTTCATGGATCTTACATTCTAACGTGGAGAGACATACGAAAAACAAATAAATTTATAATACATCAGCTGTGCAATATATAGCTGAGAAAAGGGAAAAGAGAATTTAGGGGTGGGGGATTGGGTTGCTTTGTTAGATGAGTAGTCAGAAAGGGCCTCTCTGAAAGGGTGACATTTGAGCAGAATCATGAATAAAGATCACTGCCTATATCTGGAGGAAGCACATTTCAGAACAAAGGAAGAGTTAACGTAAAGACCTTGAAGATGCAGCATGACAGGTGCATTCAGAGAACAGCAATGAACAAGGAAGGATGTAGTGACTCCAGGGGCAGGTCAAGGGGGAGCTTGGCAAGAAATCTGGAAAGTGATGGGGATGGTAGGAGAGGGGCAGAACTCACAGGGCTGTGCTTCTCATTAGTGTGCAATACGAACCACCTGAAGATCACATTAAATCTTCAGATTTTGATTCAGTTGGTCTAGGGATAAGACCTGAGATTTTGCATTTCCAACAAGCTCACAGGTGATGTGAGATTACTTTTAAATAAAAAGTATTAGGACCTTGGAGGATATTTTAAGGAGTAGTATCATCTGCCAGTTGCATCTCGGGGGTCAAAGGCAGATTCAGGGAAAACAGGAGGCATTTGAAATACATTCAAGAGATAATGGTGATTTGGACTAAGATAGCTATGGAGGAGTAACAAGAAACAGTTGAGTTTTTGATATGTTTTTCAAATAAAGCTGAAAGGACTTTTAGCGACAAATTAAATTTGTCATGTGAGAGTAAGAGAGAGGTCAAGGATGACTCCAAGGATTTGGTCCTATCAAATGAAATAGTATATGACTCTGTAGTTCAGGGAAAAGGGCCAAGGTTGAGATATAAATTTAGAAGTGGTGAGGGTAGAGATGTTACTTCGTGCGTGCCATGAGATGAGATGAGATCACCAAGTGAGTGTAGAGAGATATCCTAGCACTGAGCCTGGGCATACTCTAAAATTTAGAAGTCAGGAGATTAGGTACAACTGGTAAAGGAGGCTGAGTGTAAATGATACTGACCAGGGTTCTTGGCCTTCCCCAATCAATAGAAATTGACTAGAGGCCAGACAAGAAATTCAGGCAAGGCTTTATTGGGGCCAGCTGCAGGAGGGAGAGAAGACAAGTAACAGGTTCCCTTGCTCGCTCTCTGAGGGGAGGCGAGCTGGTTCCTTATGAGGGTAGGGGTGTGCCCAGGGGTCGGGCCAGAGGGGTGGTTTAGGTGTTCTGCCCACCCCTTTGTGGTGTTGAGTGCAGGGGCTTGCGCAGTACCCTGCTTTTGCCCCCGACACCCAGTTTTTGCTCCCGGCTCTTCAGAAATGGCAGTTGGGTTTGTCTTTTTGTATCTTTTGGTCCAGATTTTGACCCAACTGCACATGCACGCAGTTATTTTTAGTCCCATACAGTTTCTTTGTCTTCCGTTCCTCAAAGGGGAGGTGTGTCCAAGTGCAAACACTGCAGCTCTGCAGCAAAGCACCCCAGTCCGCAGGCTTGTCTCATAAATGGTCAGTGAGGTATGAGAATCAAGAGGGTGGTGTCCCAGAAGCTAAACCATGAGAATTTTTCAAGAAACATCGATCAGTGTGTCGAATCTGCCAATTAGTTGGGTAAAATGGAGAGTGAGAATGGTCATTGGGTTTAGCAAGGTAGGGCCCATGAATGACCTTGACAAGAGCTATTTTGTTGGAATGGTGAGTTATAAAAGCCTGATTAAAGTGGGTTTTAGAAAGAATGAGAAAGGAGGAAGTGGAAACACTGAGTTTCTGTGGTTCTTTAGTGAAGCTCTGGTATAAGGGAGAACAGAAAAATGAGACATAACTGGAAGAGAAATGAGGGTCATGAGAAGAATTGTTATGATGGGAATTATTACTTTATGCTGTATGTTGATAGGCATGACTTAGTAGAGAAAGAAAGATAAGGGATAATTGCTGGATGAAGTTCTTGAAGAGATGAGAGAGTGAGGTATTTAGAGCACAGTTGGAAAGAGTTACCTCAGAGCCATGGTAAAAGGTGGGAGGGCAGAGTATATGGGTTTAGATCTAGTGAAGTAGGTATGTATAGTGTGAGCTGGTGGAAGGCCTCATTGGTTCAGTGCTTTTTCTTTTTTCAATGAAAAAGAAAACAGCATCAGGTAAGAGGGGACAAAAGGTGCTAGACTTCTGAAGAGAGAGGGTAAGTTGTGACATAGTTGTCTGAGAGGATGGGAGAAAGGCTAGGGAAATGTTATCAGATTGGCAGACAACAAAATTCAGTTTGAATTTAAGCAGAAAAGGTCAACATATTGACTTCTGTAAGATGTTATGGAAACATCTTACGGAAAAACCCGAACAAAGTTTTTGGCCAACCCAATGGTTTGTCTTTTCTCCAACCATAAACTGTGAGTATAGATTGGGAATAGGCAGAGAGTTGGAGTTAAACAGACTTCTGCCAGACAAATATGTTGCAGGGAGAAAAAGGCACAAAAGATAAGAATATACAAAAAGAAAAATTAAAGTGATGGAATATGGGTTGTAAGCATATAAGGAAATATAGGATATAAAAAATTGAGAAATACTGTAAAGGTGATCATTTGATTGTATGTCTCTGTGAATAGAGTCACAGAAGTTTTGAAATTTAGATAATAGAGTAAGCCAGTTAATGTATTATAATCGGAGAGAAAGAGTGTTGAAATTTATATTATCAAGGTTGTGCAGTTTTCAGCACTAACATGTCCTAGGATTTCCTATGAAAGGGGAATGTGGCATAAGTACTGATAAGATGAGAATATTAAAGAAGAGATTAAGGTGCCCAGGGGCCAAGGCATTGGAAGGATCATCCATATGAACACTGAAATCACCAAGATTTAGGACTAGGTGGAGGAAACTCTTCCCAGTTTCAACAGTTGGTCATATATTTATGGCAAAAGCATCCTCGGAGATAATACAGGGAGCCAAATGCTAAAATAGTCAAGAAATGAGGAAGAATGGCGTATAGAGGACTCTGAAAAAAAAAAAAAATGTTTCAGGATGTCACCTGGGGTTTTTACAGATGTACAGAAGAAGAAGAAATGGTCTAGAAATAACCGTAAAGAGCAAGAAGGACAAGAATTTCTCTTGTCTGAGAGGGAAATGATGATTTAAGAGGAAACCTTAGTTCAATCAGAACACGAAGGCCAAGAGAACATTCAAAGAAGAGGATGATGTGGAAGGGGTTGGTAATTTGCTGAGGATGGGCCATCAGCATGAAGCAGACTAATGCAAGATGCGACTGAAAATGTAGCTAAGGACCAATCATGGAGAACCAGAAATAAGGGGGGTTTAAAAGAACTGTAAAGGAATACTAAATAAAATTCAGAGACAATTATAGAAAACTATCCTAGTAAAATACAAATTTCCCAAGTTTTTTTTCCTTATTTTTTATTTTTTATTTTTAAAAAATTTTTATTGGAGTATAGTTGATTTACAGTGTTGTATTAGTTTCTGTTGGTTAGAAGTCTAACATGGATTTCAAAGGCTTACAATCAAGGTATAAACAGGGCTGTGTTCCTTTCCGGTGGCTCTAGGGAAGAATATATTTCCTTACTTTTTCCAATTTCTAGAGGACTCCCACATTCCTTGGCTTATGGGCCTTTACTCCTTCTTCAAAGCCAGTGAAGTTGCATATTTCTGGCCATTCATCTGTAGTGAAACTTCCTACTGGCCATATCTTGGAAAGTTTCTATGGAAACGACTCATATGCTTAGATTGAGCCCACTCAGACAATCTAGAATAATTTTCCTATCTCAAGGTTCATAACTTAATCACATTTGCAAAGTCCCTCTTGCCATGTAACACAGCATATTCATAGGGATCAGGACATGGACATCTTTGGGGGGCCATTATTCTCCCCATCACACACCATGGAGGTGCTCTGGGCCACCCAGCCTCTTAGGGATTGTCCTGATTGAAGGGTGTTCCTTCTTTTTAATTATCTTTATTTAGTATTCCTTTTGTGTGTTTCCAATCACTCTATTGTTAACTATTTAGATTTAACTATGCAAATGCAGAACTATTTGCTCATAACCAATGCCTCTCCTCTTACACTTCTCCTATCTTGAAGTTTCTATTCTGATTCATTTATAATGTCTATTATTCTTGAGTGGTTTTTCTCTGACAGGGTGGTATCATGGCATATTCTTTGAATTGTGTATCCTCAAATTTTTCATCATAACTAGTGGAGAATATCATGCTCAGATATGAGATTCCTAGGCTGGAGTCCTCTCTTTTCATCAGTCTGTAAGGTTTTTTTCCCACTGTGTATAGTTTTATTGCTGCTACTGAGAAGTCTGATACAAAATTGCTTTCCTTTTTAAGTGTTTTCATTGTTATTGGAAACTTCTATGTTTTCCTCTTATTCTTAGAGTTCAGAAATTTTACCAGAATATGCCTAGGTGTATGTTATTTTTTTTTCAGCCATTCCTTCCTAGAGCTCAGTAAGTCCTTCTAATCTCTAGATTCAAGTCATTCTTTAACTCAGATGAAATTAAGTCCCTCTCCTCCTCCTCTTCCTTCTTCTTCTCTTCTTCTTCTTTAAATTATAACCTATCTTCCATATACTCCGTTACCTTCTTCTGGAATTCCCATATGTCTATGTTATGTTTATTAAATCTGTCCTCCAAGTCTTTTACATCTTCCTTGATGGTTTGCATACGTTTGTAATTTTTTTCTGTATTTTGAAATATTTTTTCTACTTAGTTTCTCAAGCTTCAATTTTGGTTCTCAATAATGACAATTCTTTTTTAAAATTCATTTATTAAATATTTAAATTGAAAATCAGTCCTTTGAGAGGCTATAATTGAATGTCTTTAAGGACACTTAGTTTTCCTTAGAGGAGTTGCCACACATAGATATGTTTACAATACGGGCTTAGAAAGAGCTTCTAGTCGTCCTTGAGCAGTAGCATTCCCTTGTGTGCTGCTGAGAGTATAGCAGTTTCTGTTGCTGTGGGCTAATTTGGGAAGCTGTCAATCCTGTATCGGGGTTCCAAGAAGAACACTGTGCTCTGTTGCCTCCCAAGCTATGAAGCCTACTAGTCTCTAATTTCAAGAGTAGAGAGGGTTCAGCCCACTGTGAAACTCTGCTGGCTTAGAAGGTGAGGCTACCAGCACATCCTTACAAGAACAATCAAGAAGAATGTTACCACTGTTATTTTGTTTTATTCTTTTTGAAAGTCTATGGATCTCTAAGGACCAAGATCAATCAGGATCCAAGAGCTGCTTTTCTCTCTCTAAAATGGGAATAATATTCCTGAGAGAAAGAAAACTATATGCGTAAAATGCAAAAATAAAGTTAAATGCAATGTGAAAAATATATGTAGTTGATAGATGAATATATTTCCGTATCTTCCTCTTCCTCCCAGATTAAATTTAAGAAACTGTTAATTATCTTCTAGTTTAAGCCAGACAATCTTATATACATTTTCATGTATATTTATTTTATTTCCACAAAAAGACCCATGAACAAACAGTATTCTTTAGAGATAAGAAAAATGTTGCTCTGAGCTTCTATAAAGTTTTTACAGAATTCAAGCTCAGATCTTTGATTCCAGGTCCAAAGTGCTTTCCACTATTCCACAGAATTGCCCTTACAATGTAATATTATGTGCTCTGGCTTTAAAGAATGTCAATTCAAGGGCTGTCCATTCTGAAAGCATTTATACACCTTTTGCAAGTCATAGCATCTCTTATTTAATGACATGCAATAAATTTATGCTTGAGTTTAGTTTATGAAAAAAGTTTCTCTGTTGACAAATTTAAATATTTTCTTCTGCCAGAACGTCAATGCTTAACTCCCCCATCTTCTCTCTCCCCTTTTTTTTTTCCCTCTAATGCCAGGAAATTTAATTCAGCCACATTAAGACCTAATTATGGTAATCAAATCATCTTGAGTAACTAATAACACTGGATCCCGTTACTTCCTAAATTTAAGGGATCTTCTTCTCTTTCTAACATTTTTTTCCTGAAATCATCAAATAATTTTGAATAAATAAATTTTAAAAATCCACAATAAATAAAAATGAGTTGTAACTTTCTGCAATTTTGACAGATATTTTAAGTGGTTCTGGGTCCAAAACATTAGAGAACAGCTGGGTTAACTAAATAATTTTGGGGGCAATTTGGGGCATAGATGAGGAGTAAGACAAAGAGAAAACTAAATTGCTCTCCTGAAGAAATTAAGGAAAATTTACTAGGGTTGGAAGAAAGTGATTTCGGGAGGAAAGACAAGGGAGAGGAGACTGAATCAGAGAGAAAAGAGTATAACAAACAGTGGAAGTGTAGAGCTCAGATACAAGAGATGACCAGTGAAGATCCCTCAGGAGATCTCATGCATATGTCTAGTCCAATAACCCTTGATGTAGAGCTCAGAAACTGACATGGGGGGTGCACTGGCCAGCTGACCTCCTTTACCTCTCCCTCAGCTCCTGTTGCTAAATTTATATCACTTGGCCTTTCACTAATGAAATCACATCAAGACAGCTATAGCACAGCTACCAGCCACAGCATCCCCCTGGAATATGGAAACTCACACCTCCTTGCCACTGTGACCTGTTACTTGTCTTTTCTCCCTGAAAATACAGGCTGTTTTAACTTCCTGCCTGTTTTGTGCTGGTCTCAGCCTATCAATAACCAATGTCATGATTGGACCAGTCCTTATGCTCTTTATTTTGATTATAAGACATCCTTTAGTAACAACCGTCAGGAAACTTTGAAAAAATAAAGGTTTATTACTTACAGAATCTGGAAATTATAATAGCACACCTGGAACCACACAGTGAGGTAACAGGCAGGCCTGGGGTTCTGTTTTTATTGGGGGTGAGGATACAGGCCTAAGATTTCAAGGACTCAATCGTTATTGGTGAATTTAAGACGTAAGAGCACGAATTTAAAGCTTAGGAAGAGAATTTTAAAAAGTGGCCCAAATGGTAAGCTATCAAAATCAACCAAGATGTCTAAAACAAAAGAACCTCAGTTGGGGAGGTAGCCTGGCTCTTCATACAGTTGGATGGTTGGCAGTGTGTTTATTTGAGATAGCTGTCTTTGAAATGGATGCCTTTTTTGAAATGGATACCTGGACAATCAAAGCTTACGTCAAGAACTTGCATTACAAAAAAGAAAAACAACAACTGTCAGGGCTTACACAACACTGCTTAGCTTAAGCTTCTCCAAACCTAGAGGAAGCAGCATGTTAACATATGACCTCAACTTTAGATGATGGCTTGTTCAGCTCTCCCAAGAACTCTCTTATGGTGTTCTGTTGGGACCAAGGTATCCTCATCACCCAGGATTCTGCAGTTCTGGTAATTTCCAACTAGGGAATAAAATGTCTCTCTGTGTAGGCAACCCCAAACTCACTTGAAAACTCTTCTAGGCCCCCTTCTTTGACTTGGAGTAAAAAGCAGGTGTGATCCACAGGAAAGGAGAGCGAAAGTTCAATTATTCCCTCTGTAAGTTTATATCATTCTTCAATTCTTGTTTCAAATAGACTGGAATGTTTGAAAAGAGTTCATGGTCACAGACTAGTTCTTCTCCCTTTAAGTATATTCAGCATGGATGTCTCAGCACCTCTTATTAGACTTTGGGAGAAGTTATCACCAATTGTCCTCAGAAAGCCCAGATGTACAATTAGTTCTCTGAGAATAGACTCTGAGACTCTGAGATTCGCATGCAGGAGGTATATGGGGAATGTACTCCAGGCCTACACCTATGAGGGGTGAGTGAAGTGGAATGGGGCACAGGAAGAAATTAAACTGTGAAGAAGTTGCAACAAAAATTTCAGCTAATCCTACAGGGAGCTCTGGAGCTGGGAGAGCCCTTCAGAGTTACCCCAGATTGGAACAAGGACTTGAACACTGCATGAAGGGGACATAACTTTGGGGGATGGGGGAGAAGGAAGTGATAGAAGAATGAGTTACTAATCAATTCAATAACGTCCTCAATCTTTTTGGTCTTTTATCTTTGACTCACCTTTTTCAATGGCAATTTGCCATGTCATTCCACCCAATTTTAACTGCAGAAAATAAAATATACCATCCTAGGTGAATGCCAAACTGATTTCCTTAAGCCTTAGTGCCACAAATGGAAAAGCGCTCGAAAGGCACACCAAAGTCAGAGAAGAGGAGATTGGTTCAAGATGGCAGAGTAGAAGGTCATGCACTCACCTCTTCTTGTGAGAGCACCGAAATCACAACTAACTGCTGAATAACCATTGACAGAAACATGCTGGAACTCACCAAAAAGATACCCCACATCCAAAGACAAAGGAGAAGCCACAATAAGATGGTACAAGGGGCGCAATCATGATAAAATCAAATCCCATAACTGCCGGGTGGGTGACCCACAAACTGGAGAATAATTATACCATGGAAGTCCACCCACTGGAGTGAAGGTTCTGAGCCCCACGTCAGGCTTCCCAGACTGGGGGTCCAACAACAGGAGTAGAAATCCCCAGAGAATTTGACTTTGAAGACCAGTGGGATTGGATTGCAAGACTTCCATGGGACTGGGGGAAACAGAGACTCCATTCTTAGAGGGCACACACAAAGTCTTGTGTGCACTAGGACCTGGGGGAAAGGAGCAGTGACCCCATAGGAGACTGAACCAGACCTACCTGCTAGTGTTGGAGGGTCTCCTGCAGAGGTGGGGTGTGGCTGTGGCTCAATGCAGGGGAAAAGGTACTGGCAGCAGCAGTTCTGGGACATACTCACTGGCATGAGCCTTCGCAGAGGCTGCCATTAGTCCCACCATACAGCCTGTAGGCTCCAGGGCTAGGTCACCTCAGACCAAACAACTAACAGGGAAGGAACACAGCCCCACCCATCAGCAGACAAGCAGATTAAAGTTTTACTGAGCACTGCCTTGTTCACCAGAGCAAGACCCAGTTCTACCTACCACCAGTCCCTCCCATCAGGAAGCTTGTGCAAGGTTCTTATACAGCCTCATCCACCAGAGGGCAGAGAGCAGAGGCAAGAAAAACTACAATCCTGCAGCCTGTGGACCAAAAACCACAGTTACAGAAAGATAGAGAAGATGAAAAGGCAGAGGGCTATGTACCAGATGAAGGAACAAGAAAAAACCCCAGAAAAACAACTAAATGAAGTGGAGATAGGCAACCTTCCAGAAAAAGAATTCAGAATAATGATAGTGAAGATGATCCAGGACCTCGGAATAAGAATGGAGGCAAAGATTGAGAAGATGCAAGAAATGATTAACAAAGACCTAGAAGAATTAAAGAACAAACAAACAGAGATGAACAATACAATAACTGAAATGAAAAATATACTAAAAGGAATCAATAGCAAAATAACTGAGGCAGAAGAACGGATAAGTTACCTGGAAGACAGAATGGTGGAATTCACTGCTGCAGAACAGACTAAAGAAAAAAGAATGAAAAGAAACGAAGACAGCCTAAGAGACCTCTGGGACAACATTAAACGCAACAACATTCGCATTAAAGGGGTCCCAGAAGGAGAAGAGAGAGAGAAAGGACCAGAGAAAATATTTGAAAAGATAATATCTGAAAAATTCCCTAACATGGGAAAGGCAACAGCCACCCAAGTCCAGGAAGCGCAGAGAGTCCCATACAGGATAAACCCAAGGAGAAACACGCCGAGACACATAGTAATCAAAGTGGCAAAAATTAAAGACAAAGAAAAATTATTGAAAGCAGCAAGGGAAAAACGACAAATAACATACAAGGGAACTCCCATAAGGTTAACAGCTGATTTCTCAGCACAAACTCTACAGGCCAGAAGGGAGTGGCATGATATACTTAAAGTGATGAAAGGGAAGAACCTACAACCAAGATTACTCTACCCGGCAAGGATCTCATTTAGATTTGATGGAGAAATCAAAAGCTTTACAGACAAGCAAAAGCTAAGAGAATTCAGCACCACCAAACCAGCTCTACAACAAATGCTAAAGGAACTTCTCTAAGTGGGAAACACAAGAGAAGAAAAGGACCTACAAAAACAAACCCAAAACAATTAAGAAAATGGTCATAGGAACATACATATCGATAATTACCTTAAACGTGAATGGTTTAAATGCCCCAACCAAAAGACATAGACTGGCTGAATGGATACAAAAACAAGACCCATATATATGCTGTCTACAACAGACCCACTTTAGACCTAGGGACACATACAGACTGAAAGTGAGGGGATGGAAAAAGATATTCCATGCAAATGGAAATCAAAAGAAAGCTGGAGTAGCTATACTCATATCAGATAAAATAGACTTTAAAATAAAGAATGTTACAAGAGACAAGGAAGGACACTACATAATGATCCAGGGATCAATCCAAGAAGAAGATATAACAATTATAAATATATATGCACCCAACATAGGAGCACCTCAATACATAAGGCAACTGCTAACAGCTATAAAAGAGGAAATCGACAGTAACACAATAATAGTGGGGGACTTTAACACTTCACTTACACCAATGGACAGATCATCCAAAATGAAAATAAATAAGGAAACAGAAGCTTTAAATGACACAATAGACCAGATAGATTTAATTGATATATATAGGACATTCCATCCAAAAACAGCAGATTACACGTTCTTCTCAAGTGCGCACGGAACATTCTCCAGGATAGATCATATCTTGGGTCACAAATCAAGCCTCAGTAAATTTAAGAAAATTGAAATCATATCAAGCATCTTTTCTGACCACAACGCGATGAGATTAGAAATCAAGTACAGGGAAAAAAAACGTAAAAAAGACAAACACATGGAGGCTAAACAATACGTTACTAAATAACCAAGAGATCAGTGAAGAAATCCAAGAGGAAATCAAAAAATACCTAGAGACAAATGACAATGAAAACACGACGACCCAAAACCTATGGGATGCAGCAAAAGCGGTTCTAAGAGGGAAGTTTATAGCTATACAAGCCTACCTAAAGAAACAAGAAAAATCTCAAGTAAACAATCTAACCTTACACCTAAAGAAACTAGAGAAAGAAGAACAAACAAAACCCAAAGTTAGCAGAAGGAAAGAAATCATAAAGATCAGAGCAGAAATAAATGAAATAGAAACAAAGAAAACAATAGCAAAGATCAATAAAACTAACAGCTCGTTCTTTGAGAAGATGAACAAAATTGATAAGCCATTAGCCAGACTCATCAAGAAAAAGAGGGAGAGGACTCAAATCAATAAAATCAGAAATGAAAAAGGAGAAGTTACAACAGACACCGCAGAAATACAAAGCATCCTAAGAGACTACTACAAGCAACTTTATGCCAATAAAATGGACAACCTGGAAGAAATGGACAAATTCTTAGAAAGGTATAACCTTCCAAGACTGAATCAGGAAGAAACAGAAAATATGAACAGACCAATCACAAGTAATGAAATTGAAACTGTGATTAAAAATCTTCCCACAAACAAAAGTCCAGGACCAGATGGCTTCACAGGTGAATTCGATCAAACATTTAGAGAAGAGCTAACACCCATCCTTCTCAAACTCTTCCAAAAAATTGCAGAGGAAGGAACACTCCCAAACTCATTCTATGAGGCCACCATCACCCTGATACCAAAACCAGACAAAGACACTACAAAAAAAGAAAATTACAGACCAATATCACTGATGAATATAGATGCAAAAATCCTCAACAAAATACTAGCAAACAGAATCCAACAACACATTAAAAGGATCATACACCACGATCAAGTGGGATTTATCCCAGGGATGCAAGGATTCTTCAATATACGCAAATCAATCAATGTGATACACCATATTAACAAATTGAAGAATAAAAACCATGTGATCATCTCAATAGATTCAGAAAAAGCTTTTGACAAAATTCAACACCCATTTCTGATAAAAACTCTCCAGAAAGTGGGCATAGAGGGAACCTACCTCAACATAATAAAGGCCATATATGACAAACCCACAGCAAACATCATTCTCAATGGTGAAAAACTGAAAGCATTTCCTCTAAGATCAGGAACGAGACAAGGATGTCCACTCTCACCACTATTATTCAACATAGTTCTGGAAGTTCTAGCCATGGCAATCAGAGAAGAAAAAGAAATAAAAGGAATACAAATTGGAAAAGAAGAAGTAAAACTGTCACTGTTTGCGGATGACATGATACTATACATAGAGAATCCTAAAACTGCCACCAGAAAACTGCTAGAGCTAATTAATGACTATGGTAAAGTTGCAGGATACAAAATTAATGCACAGAAATCTCTTGCATTCCTATACACTAATGATGAAAAATCTGAAAGAGAAATTATGGAAACACTTCCATTTACCATTGCAACAAAAAGAATAAAATACCTAGGAATAAACCTACCTAGGGAGACAAAAGACCTGTATGCAGAAAACTATAAGACACTGATGAAAGAAATTAAAGATGATACCAACAGATGGAGAGATATACCATGTTCTTGCCTTGGAAGAATCAACATTGTGAAAATGAGTATACTACCCAAAGCAATCTACAGATTCAATGCAATCCCTATCAAATTACCAATGGCATTTTTTACGGAGCTAGAACAAATCATCTTAAAATTTGTATGGAGACACAAAAGACCCGGAATAGCCAAAGCGTCTTGAGGCAAAAAAATGGAGCTGGAGGAATCAGATTCCCTGACTTCAGACTATACTACAAAGCTACAGTAATCAAGACAATATGGTACTGGCACAAAAACAGAAACATCGATCAATGGAACAAGATAGAAAGCCCAGAGATTAACCCATGCACCTATGGTCAACTAATCTATGACAAAGGAGGCAAAGATATACAATGGAGAAAAGACAGTCTCTTCAATAAGTGGTGCTGGGAAAACTGGACAGCTACATGTAAAAGAATGAAATTAGAATACTCCCTAACACCATACACAAAAATAAACTCAAAATGGATTAGAGACCTAAATATAAGACTGGACACTATAAAACTCTTAGAGGAAAACATAGGAAGAACACTCTTTGACATAAATCACAGCAAGATCTTTTTTGATCCACCTCCTAGAGTAATGGAAATAAAAACAAAAATAAACAAGTGGGACCTAATGAAACTTCAAAGCTTTTGCAGAGCAAAGGAAACCATAAACAAGACGAAAAGACAACCCTCAGAATGGGAGAAAATATTTGCAAACGAATCAACGGACAAAGGATTAATCTCCAAAATATATAAACAGCTCATTCAGCTCAATATCAAAGAAACAAACACCCCAATCCAAAAATGGGCAGAAGACCTAAATAGACATTTCTCCAAAGAAGACATAAAGATGGCCACGAAGCACATGAAAAGATGCTCAACATCACTAATTATTAGAGAAATGCAAATCAAAACTACAATGAGGTATCACCTCACTCCTGTTAGAATGGGCATCATCAGAAAATCTACAAACAACAAATGCTGGAGAGGGTGTGGAGAAAAGGGAACCCTCTTGCACTGTTGGTGGGAATGTAAATTGATACAGCCACTATGGAGAACAATATGGAGGTTCCTTAAAAAACTAAAAATAGAATTACCATATGACCCAGCAATCCCACTACTGGGCATATACCCAGAGAAAACCGTAATTCAAAAAGACACATGCACCCGAATGTTCATTGCAGCACTATTTACAATAGCCAGGTCATGGAAGCAACCTAAGTGCCCATCAGCAGACGAATGGATAAAGAAGGTGTGGTACATATATACAATGGAATATTACTCAGCCATAAAAAGGAACGAAATTGAGTCATTTGTTGAGACGTGGATGGATCTAGAGACTGTCATACAGAGTGAAGTAAGTCAGAAAGAGAAAAACAAATATCGTATATTAATGCATGTATGTGGAACCTAGAAAAATGGTACAGATGAGCCAGTTTGCAGGGCAGAAGTTGAGACACAGATGTAGACAACGGACATATGGACACCAAGGGGGGAAAACTGCGGTGAGGTGGGCATGGTGGTGTGCTGAATTGGGCGATTGGGATTGACATGTATACACTGATGTGTATAAAATTCATGCCTAATAAGAACCTGCAGTATAAAAAAACAAACAAAACAACTAATACTAAACTTTCATTGGGTTATTTGTATGGAAATATGTTAACATAAATGTTTCAGACATTACATGAAATTTCTAAAAATCTTATATTTGTATTTGTATGGAAATATGTATTGAAATATGTTAATATAAATGTTTCAGACATTATATGAAATTTCTAAAAATCTTATATGTTCTGGTATAATGGTATAAGTAATAATCCTAGTTATTACTTTAAAATGTATATCTCAGAAATAACTAATTTTCTTGTCAACTGCATTATTATGAACTTTCATCAAATCTTTAACCGTGGTCATTTTTAAGTCTTTTGTCATTTACAGACAGTTCTGGGTGTACTCTGATGATTTTGCAAATATATTCCTATAAAAGGGTTTCATCTTCAAGAAATTCATGGAAAAGACTCTGACAAGTACAGGTTTCTGGTAACTGACTGTACTGCTGAACTGAATGAATAAGCATTTTCAGAACTCTAATGAAAAACTGATGAACTCATAAAAATGCTAACAAAAAGATCAAGATGAAAAAAAAAATTAATTACATGGGACTGAGTGAACTGATGAGGATGAGTATAATTTTTGTGACTTTCTGTCTGAATTTAAAAAAAAAAAAAATCCCACAAGGACTCAGAGGCAAAGAATATAGAAATCAATTTTCACTGCAAAGTAAAGGAGCTGTTACAGTGGAGGATTACTGGACTGAATGTCAATATTATGACATAGTATGAGTGTGTTTCATGTTTGGTAATTGCAATCATTGTTGCTTTTGTTGTGGTCATCCATGTACAATGCTTGGTGTCAGTCTATTTATCTCTTGTAAAAATAAAATACAGTGTGTGTGTGTGTGTGTGTGTGTGAAAAAAAAATAAATAAATAAATAAAGCCTTTCATAATCCAAAATTAAAAAAAAAAAGTCAGAGAAGACCATTAGTCAATGACCATGTCTTCCATATTAGTAGGAACATCATTCAATCTAACAATCACAACCAAAGGGTACATTCCTATTGACCCATTGCAGAGGCTTTGAATTTATTACCTCTGCCTCCTCTAATTAGAACTTTGGAGACCTAAACAAATAATATAATCAATTAGAACTTAGAGTAGAAAGTCGCTCTCAAAGGGCAGTGTTACATTTTCTGTCAAGATTTGCTCATCGCTCCTAATTTAAAATGCTACACTCCATTTTCAGTGTCTGCATGGGCATAGACTACACCACAGAAATGAGCATTACTGAAACGTAAGTATTTTCCTCCATAGCACATCTAACATAGATTCACATTAAAAGTCAGTTTTACTCAAATGAGTTCTGGTAATGGCACTTTATATTTAAATTGCATAAATGCTTTTAAATCCGGGACTTGCTATGTGGCTTTGGGCAAATCACTTTCCCTCTTGTCTCAGTTTATCTATCTTAAAAGACATTAGGGGAAAGAGAGAGGTGAAAAAATTAATACCTGCTCTGTGCAACAACCAGATTTGTTCTGAGGATGAAATGTGTGAAAGCAAACAAAACAAACAAGCAAACAAACAAACAAACATAAAACCATTCAACAGTCTTATGTAGATGATTTGCTCAATGATACTATAGTATGATATAGGGGTTCTTAAACTGCATATACATTGCATTGGAATTACTTACAGTACTTATTTCAAATGAGATTCAACAGGCGCTATTGCAAGAGATTCTGATTCTGTAGTTCTGGGATGGAGCCCAGAAATCACCATTTATAACAGCTACTGAGACAATTCAGATACAAGTGGTTCAGATCCACATGTGCAGAAATACTCAGAGTAGCATAATTATGGCACCCATATTTCCTTTCCTGCTCTGCTGGTTATTGGTATGTGGCCATGGACAATGGCACTCAATGGTCCTGAGCCTCAGTTTCATCACATGAACAGCTGGAATTAAATGGATCTTGCTTGAAAGAACTGCATTAAGAAATGAAAAGGATATTCTTTGTAAGATGCAAACCACTCTGTAATGATTATTAGTAGAATTTTATGTCCTTATTCCTGGAAAAAGAGAGTTTAGCAGGAATGGGTAGAGATGTGGTTAAAGTGATATAGCTCTGGAAAGGTTAGGTGAGAAATAGGCAGAAAAAGAACATAGGTGACATTCTTCTTGGAAAGGTAAGAGTGAGTAATGAAATAAAGAACTAAAATGTGGTTCTTCTCAAATCTGCTTACTTCCAGCAGTATTCATTTTAATGACATTCCAGATCAGGACTACTATTACTACTTCTGTGTAGGAGTCATGATTTTTAATAAAAATGCATCCTACCATGATAAGCAGTATAAAATACAGTTTTTACTCCAAGGCAATTTTCCACTAGTATGCTTTGCCTTAAGTTTAAAAGTAGCAATAGCCATATACTCACCAGAATGTACATATGAATTCATTATGCTCAAGTGCACAAAAATGACTTCCAGCTCTGATTAAACCAACTCTCCATTACTCCTTTCTCTAATAATCAGCAAAATTAAGTAGGTTAAAATTACTACTACATTTGACAGGTATTTAAAATCAAAAACACTATCACACTAACCTTGCACTTTTTGATATGTAGAAAGTGTTCAGATTTCTCTTTGTTCAATCACTACCACACAGCTTTGCAGGTGATGAATAACTTTCTTCCAGTTCCTTAGCCAGCCTTAACATTTATTGAGCACATTCAAGGATACAAAGCTCTATGAAACTGAATTTGACAGGAAAGGGTGGTTATTGATACACTCATAACACCCTCAGTAAGACCTTAAAGAACCATAAGATCTAACCTTGAGAAGTTCTGCAAAACTGTCAATTACTCCTTGTAAACTGTGCATCTAAATAGGAAAAACATGTATTTCACTGTCAGGAGGATGCAGAGCTTGACTGAATCTTTTCCTGGGCTTATTCATCTCACTGAGGTTAAAAATGGGCTGTTGACTTTTCTCACTCCATACAGTCTGTTGAGGAAAACTAGCAGAGGTACCTGCCCAATAAAAAGCAGGCTAAGGTTATTATGCTATAAAAAATGAGATGCTGGAAAAGTTTTGACAACATGTAGCACTAATTAGCGAGCACCACTCAGAATATAAAGCAAGTTACCATTATATGAAACATTTAAAAGTTTGTGTCCCAAATCTCATCTCAGGTTATTCTGCCATTAAGTGCAATGCTGGACTAGCACGCTATTAATAGTACCTCCTTCTCTGCAAATAAATGACATCTTTGAAAACATATTCTTTCAGAAGAATCACTGAAGACAGCTGGATCATTTTAGGGGCACTGATGTATTACTCATTAGCAGAAAACAGTATCATGATGCAGAGGAAAAAATGAATTGGTTATAAGGTAACTTCTGGTTCTAAAATTGTCATATTAAAATTCAGTCATTATCTTTCTCTATACCCCAATCTGGAAACTAAGCCTTGTGTTTACTGAGGAGCAATTAAAACTGTGAGAGGACCCAATGCTTAGTGAAGTAAGTGGCACAGGGTAGGAAATCAATAAATAGTTCTGTACTGAAGAAATAAATTATTTTTTGCTTTTGATTTGTCAGATTGCGATATTTATAGTAATAGATCTGCTGACAACTTGCACAAACAGGTAAATATTATTAATTTACATTAATTTAACAGTTCATAGTCAGTAGAATGGATCAAACAACTTCTAGAGGACAATGATGACCAGTGTTCAAACTCCAGGAGAGAAATTACAGTGCAGAGTCAGTTTTTCTCATGACCAGTTCATTGGATTGCTCTCAAAATGTCCTTATCGTGTTATAAAGACCTTAAAACACTTGGAAGGGTGTTTTATTGGGGCCTACATGGTACATAAAAGTATCTTTACAGATGCTTTTTTCCAAAATCATTAGTTCTGCAAACAAGTGTATTTAATCCATTAATTGCCCCACACTCTTTAGCCTTCTTAATCGTGAATGACACTACAGTGAGGCAGGCTCTGGTTTCAGATTCCTGTGTTTAATCCTGGCTCTGCCCACTCATTAGCTGTGACACCTTATGATGTTCATTTCAGCTAACTGTGCCTCAATTCCACCATCTGTAAAGTGGGCCTAATGAAAGCACTGTTGTAAGGATCAATTAATTGCACTAGTTAATTAATAACATGTGAAGCCCCTAAAAAGTAGAACAAAGTATGCACTTCATAAATATTAGTTATTATGGTTATTCATGGTTTATTTTAATACAAAAATAATTTGTTTCTCACATGGATAGATATCATAAAAGTGAAATAAATATGCAAAAGGCAAATCAAAATGTAATATGTGAATTCATGATCCATGACTTGATTTTGATCTATTCTATCTTTTGGTTTTCATTTTACCAGCCTCAAGGTCTCTGAGACTTATTTTGGATAAGAACTTATTTTGATGATACCTTTATAATATTTCAGAATGATCAACCCATAGCTATATGGGCATCTTTGTAGGATCATTTGCATTAACTGTTTACTAATTTTCTGAGTTTATAAAGAGTTGCTTTTGCTCTCCTGGGTCTTAAGCTCAGAATTCCCTTCTGAGTTAATGTACATCCAAGAGCTCAAGAATCACCTTGATTCCTCCTCTCCCTTATCTTCCACATCTAATCCATAAATCCTGATAGTTCTGTATTACTGATTCATCCACTTCCTTCTCTCTCCAGAGCCTCCATCCTATTCCAAGCCAAGATCCTCTCTTCCTCATTTGTCTCCAGTCACATCTGCCTTCTATACTCTTTAGATATTCAGGCTTTTGTATTTGCTGTTCTATGTCTGGAATAACTTCTACTTGAACATCTTATAAGGTTGTCAATTTTTCTGCTTTGCTATGGGCTGAATTTTGTCTCCCTAAAATTCATATGTTGAAGCCCTAGTCCCCAGTGTGATGGTATTTGGAGACAAGGCCTTTGGGAGGTAATTAGGTTTACATGAGGTCATGAGGGTGGGTCCCTTATGATTGGATTAGTGCCCTTATTAAGAAGGTACACCAGAGAGTTTGCATGCTCTCTCTCTCTCTCCCCTCTCCCCTTCTTCCTTTCTCCCCCTCTCCCCCCACCATGTGAGGCCATAGCAAAACATCAGCCATCTGCAAGCCAAGAAGTGAGCCCACACTGGAACCTGACCATGCTGGCACTCTGATCTCAGACTTCCAGACTCCAGAACTGTGAAGAAATAAATTTCTCTTGTTTAAGCCATCCAGTCTATGGTATTTTGTCATGACAGCCCAAGATGACTGAAACAATTTCCTATACAGCATATATCACAATC
This sequence comes from Eschrichtius robustus, assembly GCF_028021215.1. Lineage (NCBI taxonomy): Eukaryota > Metazoa > Chordata > Mammalia > Artiodactyla > Eschrichtiidae > Eschrichtius > Eschrichtius robustus. The sequence continues at coordinate 37,330,497 of NC_090836.1, forward strand.
TGGATTTATCTTGTTTATTTGTTTAGCTCCATAAAGGCCAGAGTTTTATCGTCTTATTCACTGCTCTACCCAGCAGCTAGAACATTGACTGACACACACATAGTAGATACTGAACAACAATCTTTGAATACATGAGCAGTGATGCACTGATGAGACACTTCTTCCAGATGTGATATTTTTCCTTCAAGGAATATTACTTGAGAGGTGAAATACCAAAGTTTTAGTGAAAATCCAGTTTATAGTCCACCGATTGAGTCACAGATTCTACTCCATTCCATTTCTAGGCAAAGAGAAATAAACCTCCGGCAACTAGTTGCATACTCTTTTTTAAAAAAATGTCCTAAAGTGTAGAATCTATGTGTGACTCTCAATACTTTATGGCTAGGATACTATGCTTATAGCAGGGAGGCCCAGTTTGCCAGTGTAAGTCTTTTTTATTTTTCTCTGGAATCCATATTTGACTAAATACTTCTGAAAGACTAATGAGAATGGGTATGACATCAGTTTATTTGCTTTGGGAACTGAGAGTAAAGTCCTTGGGGGAAAAATGTTAACCTAAGGGAATAGAGGACTGAGGTTCATAAATTTGGACAAAGGAAAATGGGCCATTATTGAAAGCAAAAGCTAACGACAAAAAGGAAGAGCCATTTTGGATTGGACATAAAGTTTCTAACTCTGCTCCTAAGGGCAAAGGAAAGGAGAACATATCAAAATTCCAAAGACACCTTAAAGAGCTGTTTCACTAATGTGGAGACAGTGGAGGCACAAGGCAGCTCTTCTCTGTAGCCTATGATGAGTGTAGTTTGCAGGACAGTGAAGGGTGGACTTCCCATTTGTAATTTTTGTTGTAGCACAGTGCTAACCTAGCAGCTCCAACAGCAAACCAGAACAATGAACATCTGGAAAGGAGCCACCACAGAGGAGGACATTCTGTCTTGGTGATTTCATTCATCTCTGGCCTCTATGGCAGCAATCATTGTGTCAATGCCAAACAGGGCACGGCAGCTGAGAAATAGTCCCCAAAGACTCTTGGATCATTATGGATTTAATTAAGGTGACCTGTTAAGAATGGAGAATTGATTCTATTGTTGGAGTTCTAATTTTTAGCTCCAGGCTATTGTACTAGATATTGCACTTCTGGTGCATAACATCAATCTTCACTGGGACTTTGGTCCTCAGTCTTGGAAATAAATGGCTGCTTAATAAATCAGCTCTGATATTCTATCTCACGTGATGACTACTCTAAAAATATTCATATAGTGTTTTATAGTGTACAAAGCCAATCTGCCCAGCAACTCAATAATGAGAGTAAAGTTTGGGTTTTAGGGAAAGAATTCAGTGAATTCAAAGGGAGAGCCATGAACTTCATTTTAATCCCTGGTTCTTCTTAATCAAAACTTCTCACAGTGCTCAGCAAATGCAAATAATTTTATTCTCAGTTGTTTCTCCCACTGTCTCAGGACACCATTCAGGACCTCAGGGGAACAGAGAGAATTCAATGAGATACACTAGCATCAATGGGACCCCCTTCCCCCCACTTCATTCAGGCCTGGACCCTGAGCAACCTTAAACAGGTCATTCTGAAGAACCAGCAGAAGAAAGCTGTAATTAGGTACAGAGGACTTCTATGAAAAGGAATCTATGTTCAGGCTCAGGCTGTCTTATCCTGACTTTGTAGAAGTGACATATTTGTAAAATATTAAAACAACCTGCCCTTGATGTTCATACATTATAAAATTGTACAAAATATTTTTTTTAATTCTCACACTAAAAAAATTTAAAAATACACATTTTCACTAATTGAAAGGAGAGAAAATTTATATATCTAATTTATATATCTATATATATACACATATATATTTTGTCCAAGGAGGAGAAATGTAGCATCTAAGTCCATAGTTTTCTCCTTATTCTATTAGGATCTCCCATTTTACAGATGAGAAAATTAAAGATAAAAGAGATTTTATAACCAATAAGTGATAAAACCAGATCTTTATCTCCAGAATTATCATCCTCAGTTTGGGAGGGGGTCCATTTTGGAACTCCAAGCTAACTCCCAGTTATGTAGTTTTCCCTCACACTCTTCCCCAAAGGAATATGACTCTTAGGCATTGAGCTGCTCTCTTCTGAAATTGCCATTAGTCTTTTTTTTTTTTTTGAACTAAATATCAGAGCACCAACTGGCCTTTCAGTTCTACTAGTCCATCAATGTGCTCTTATTTCTATAGCAAGGATTTCATCTTTAGTCCAATCTATGTATAGCTGACATTCTGGTAAGTCTAGAAAACTTTGGCATGTCACTGACTGAAGTCTCTTTTCACAGGGTCTGAGAGGTCTCCTGGAAATGTGTTCGTATAAAGGGAAGAAGGAAGCAGGCATGACACACTTGTAACAAAGCCTTTGTCATTGAAAGAGAATGAGCATTTTGAGTACATAATGGCTGTCACTCAGATCCATCACTAGCTCAGATGCATGTCTAGAGAGACAGAATATGATAACTAAAAACTGAAAGAGCAGTTCTATATCAAAGCTCTGAAAATGTTGTTGTACAGGCAGTGCTGCTTGGGGACCCCTCTGACAAATTATAACACAAGGGAAGAGAGGCGTTCCACCTCCTGCCCATTTATCTACTGTGGACCTGAGTGCATTGGCAGTGGTGCCTGGGGGAGCAATGGCAGAGTTTTCTAGAAGATTATGGTGCCCAGAGGGATCTTTGGAACCTAATGGAGCAATAGCAGAGTCCCAAGGGGGCATAATTGCATGTGAGAACACATTAGATAGCCCTTTGGGTTTCTTAGAACTACTTGGGAGTGAGTATTGCAGGAGCTGAATCGACAAGTGGGTGCAAGAGCCAATGAAATTTATTTATAATAATTATATGTTTTAATTATTATAAATAAGAAAGTATAACTTTATAAAGATTAACCTCATTCTCTACTCACAAGTTGGGGATGCCTTGGAAACAAAGATTAAGTTTTTCTCTATTTTAACTTCTGTCAACTGAGCATGTAGAACTATGGAGGGTAGAATGGGGGAAGTACCTTGCCAGCTGACGAATGTTACTTGCCATCCAGCTCTACAAGGATTGAGTCATTAACCACTGCAGTCATTGACCTTCAACACCCCCTGAAAGGAGTTCAGGGTAGAGATCAGGAATGAGGCACTCTGTGCTCTGGGAAAACTGGCAGAACACGTCTCAGATAGATATTTTCAGAAGAAATTTTTTTATGAACCTGGATTCTTGCATCTTCCCATACTCAGAAAAATATTAAAACCATTAACTAAGATACCTGTTCCTCATGACTAGCAACAACCTTCTCCCGAAATGTGAGTTTGGTTGCATGTACCCTCTTCACCAAAATCACCTATATACTGACCTCCTCCCTTACCTCTTCTGAAGTTTCTCAGAGCTATCTGAGAGGTTGTCTCCCAGGCTATAGTCCTCAGTAATCACTGAATAAATTTGACTCACACCTTTTATGTTGTGTTTTTTTGTTTTTCTTTAGTCAACAACCTTTAATTAGGCAACACATTCCCAAGCCAAGGACCTTCCCGGATAAAATCTGAAACTGGTCCCCATATATGGCAGGCAAGAGGAGTCCCAAGAAAAAGGCAGACCATTCCAGACTGGTAGGTGGCAGGTTTAATACTCAAGGGAATTTACAGACAGGACTTGTCCTGGGCAGCCACAAGATGAGTAGATCTCCACCCTCACCTGTCAGAATTTTAAAAGTTTATACAGAGGTCTTAATTGGGTTCAGTCACATATACCATCCAGATGGTTTCAACAACACCTTACTCTCTCAGGTCTGCACCCTTGAAAGCAGCTCCCACTGTGGGAATGGTGGATGGAATGTACATTCCAACACCAAGGGAGGTGGTAAGGATCCCGATTGCCCTGCCCAGGTCCAGCTCTTGGGTCAATTGGTGGTCATGTCCTCTTGAGGACCTCCTTCTGCAGCCACAGTTTTCTAAGGTTTTTTTTTTTTTTTTTTTTTTTTAAAGATTTATTTATTAATTGATTGATTGATTGTTATGTTGGGTCTTCGTTTCTGTGCTAGGGCTTTCTCTAGTTGCGGCAAGTGGGGGCCACTCTTCATCGCGGTGCGCGGGCCTCTCACTATCGTGGCCTCTCTTGTTGCGGAGCACAGGCTCCAGACGCGCAGGCTCAGTAGTTGTGGCTCACGGGCCTAGTTGCTCCGCGGCATGTGGGATCTTCCCAGACCAGGGCTCAAACCCGTGTCCCCTGCAATGGCAGGCAGATTCTCAACCACTGCGCCACCAGGGAAGCCCTCTAAGGTTTTTAATAAGAAAGTAATTGTAATATATGCAGTTGCTTACATCCACTGCTTGTCCATGCAATTCCAGGGTTCTATGACACTTGCCAGTTCCTGAGGCCATTTCTTCTACTAGCGTTTTAGCCAATTATAAAAATGAGAATTAAATGTAAATATAATAGTAAAGCAATAGGTAGGAGCCTGAGACTCAAAACATTCCATCTTCTAATCTATTACCAAGGAAATCAGCCAACATATTCCCCTTATGTAAGGGGAAATGCGTACTTCTGGCATATTTATATATGTTATGTGATTGTGTTATATATATTTTAGCCTGCATGAACATGTTTAAATGTATTTTTACTTTCATGTATGTGCGCATATATTTTAATGTATTTTTAAAATCATATCCCCATTTTCTGTATCAGCTCTTCAACAGTGACTGTATTTGCCTCTTCAGAAATATTTCCATGGAATGTTATTGTCAGGTTTTGGGGACTTTGTTTTCAATGGATAAACCATTTTTGTCCTAGGTTAATGGAGGACATGCTATCGCACTGATTATTTTTTTAAATTCATAAACCTATCAAGTTAGAAAAGTTTAACAATGTCAGAAAGGTTAGAAGAAGAGGTGTAGAGATCATGTGTTTGTTAAAGAAAATAGCTTTAGATATTTTTTAAATGAAAAAAATGCTTAGTTCTGGGCATTTATACAAGTACAAATATGAAATTATAACGGGCAAGTTGATGTGGTTCAACGTAGGTGCATTAACCAAATCACAAGTCAAAGTTACATTTAGATTGTGCCACCCTTTTGTCTAGTTTCAGGGAAGAAGCATTTTAAGGACCCAGGTCTTCTTATAGGAGACATAAAAAGTAGCTTTGACCTAGGGCTGCAAATGTACATTAGAACAAAAATGTTCTAATTTTACAGGCAAAATTAGAGGGTGAAAACCATTTAAAATATTCTGAATTTTTCTGATTGGGTTTCAGGGGATTCTGTGTTTGGAGACTGGAATTGGTGGAGGGTCTAAGTTTAACTAACATGGAGAGATGCTGGTGTTCTCTTAGCCTCTGAAGACAGAAGAAAGAGCAATGAACTGAGAGGGAAAGAGAGTATTTGCAGGCCGACCAGACTCTGCCACATGTGCACGTGGCATAATCATGAAACATTTAATAGATATTTTACTCTAATTTTATGGCAGATAAAGTTGGTTAATATTGGCAAGCATGTGGTAATAGTAGCAATTCCATTACTTAGTAACCATTGATCTTGAGTTGGACCCTTTGCTTTTCTGAAACTTAGGTTCCCATCTGTAAAATGAAAAAAATCGTTATCTCTAAGTATCATTAAATTCTGAGGATTAAAGGAGAATATATGCAAGTTTTATATGAGCGTAAAATATCTTTGATGAAAACTACGTTTAACATTGATGAAAACTATGTTTAACAAACACTTGATCAGTGTGTCCCCACACACAGACAAACAGAAAGGCTCAGGACCTTCCTACAAAGTAACAGTGAGGAAGGGAAGTAGAGAGAAAGAGAGGAAGGAAGGAAGGAAGGAAGGAAGGAAGGAAGGAAGGAAGGAAGGAAGGAAGGAAGGAAGGAAGGAAGGAAGAGCCCAGAGACAGTGACAGACATCCATGATTTTTGGACAGGGGATCTTACACATTTGAAGCAAAAGAGTCCTGGAACGACACCCCACCATGGATGGCAGGTGGCAGGCAGGACATGGCAGCAGTTTTTGCTACCAGGGGAAGAGAGAGGTTACCAGTTATAGGGGAAATTGATGTCAGGTTGGCTCACTGGTTACCAGCGAAACCAGCAGAGGAGCACGCACCTTACCACCCCTTTGATAAATTATCATAGTGGAGACATTCTGATCTAAAGATTAGAACAGTCACTAGCTGGATGGGGGGCAAGTAGGCATTTACTGATTAGGCTCTATGATTAAGATATGGAATCTAGAAAAATGGTACAGATGAACCTATTTACAGGGCAGGAATAGAAACGCAGACATGGAGAATGGACGTGTGGACACGGTGGGGGGTGGGTGGAAGGGGGAGATGAATTGGGAGATTGGGATTGACATATATACACTACCGTGTGTAAAACAGATAGCTAGTGGAAACCTGCTGTATAGCGCAGGGGTCTCAGCTTGGTGCTCCATGGTGACCTAGATGAGTGGGATGGGGAGGGCGTGGGAGGGAGATCCAAGAGGGAGGGGATATACGTATACATATAGCTGATTCACTTCATTGTACAGCAGAAACTAACACAACTTTGTAAAGCAACTATACCCCAATTTAAAAAAAAAAGATGGAAGTTCTGTCGTGTGAGTAGGGTGTAGGTGAGGCAGGGGCTTTTTGAGCAGAGGATGTACGGAGAGCAAGAGAACAGCTATCTTGGGTGGCCTGATCATAGCGGAAGGAAGGAGGGAAGGAAGGGAGAAAAAAAAGAACGGAAGGGAAAGAAGAAATCAGCCAATCTAGTTGATGACATATTTCCTCTTAAAAAAGAACCAGATTTAAGCTGAATTTAGTCAAACTGTTTCTTGTAAATAGACACAATGCCATCCATTGATGAGCTCCATTTGAAAGACTAAACTAAATAAACGATAAGAAAATTCTATTAATTACTCGCCATAAGTTTAGAATTTTTTCAAACAAGCAGAGAAAAAAGCTAGTTTATTGTCTGTGAATGTATCTTTCTATGAAAATTAATAATAAATATAAATAAGGTTACAGGTGGAAAGGAGTTTAAGCCTCTTCAGAATAAACTTTTCGAGATGTCCTCAGGTCCTTTAGCAATATAAATAATTGACACCTAATTATAAATCATTTTGATCTGTTCAAAAGTAGGTCCCAAAGGGCTGCTGGTAAGCAATGCTTTTTTGACTACTTCCAATTATTGTATTAATTAAAATTTAATTGGACAACCAAGCTCAATTTCAATTAATTAATTAATTAACTACCCAATATAATAGCGAACCAATTGCATTAATTTTACAATTAATCAGATTAGCTTCCTCAGGAAACATGAATTACTGTGGTGTTAATGGTGTTAACGCAGTTGCATTTACTTTCACATTTTGCCCTTTAATTCTCAAATCTTTCACATTTGTAATCCTCCCACTTCTTATTTTCTAACTCTGTCAAATCACAGCACTGGCGTTTGTCTTTAGTTTCCACATCCAAGCTCAAAGCAGGTTTGTTCAACCAGCTTATTCATAAATATTTGAACTTCACCAAGATGTGTCATTTTGGTTGAATTATTTACCATAGAGATAGAGACAAGACACACTGTGACTTCTAGGTCATAGTCCTGGTTTTAAGACACAAGAAGAACTAATATGAGGAGCTTGCTTAATTTCCATGGCATTTTGCTAGTCTATTTAACTTTCTAATTCTCTTTCATACTTAGGAAATGTGCTTGGCCTAATGTGCTTTCTTCCCAGGAATCCCTGGAAAAAGTCTAAGGTGTAAGCAAAAGTAGTGAAGTTGAACAATTTCTGTTCTCTCTTGGCTTTAATTAAAGCTTCTGATCTATTAAAATGTCAGGAACAGTGCTGTGTCTTATCTGTGGCCTCATTACAGACATCCATTCATCCATCAGAGCAAAAGTCTCGCTATGATATTTTGCTTTGGTCACAGTGAACAGAGAGGTGAAGTAGGAAAAAGGGATTCTCATCCAGGGAGTAGTCCCTCAACACAAAGAAGAAACAGTGGAGTGGTAGCTGGGGCTCAGAGTGACCTTGCAGATTAGTTTCCTTGCCCATCCCCATCCCAAACAGCATAGCAAGAAACTCTCCTCCTCCTCCTACTGCCAACTCTTTCTCGCTCCCTTCCCCTAGTCACTGCTCCCAGCACATGGTCACCTCTTGTTTCCATGAGGTGCTAATTTCAGGACCCACTGCAAATATGTTTGGGCAGTGGAACAAATAAAACACTCTTGAATGAGTGTTGGAAAGTTTTGGAATATTCGTAGAGTAATAGTACATTAAGTGGTTGCTGGGAGGACAGGAACCATGGCTTTCTTTTTCAATTTTTCTTCCCATTCTCAGAATCCTTATCACACCTGACACACTTTGGAGTTCTGATAAATGCTGGATGAATTAATGGACAAATAATCTTAAAGTCACCACAGAAAGAAGCCTTGTCCATGGAGTCTGGCCATAATTCTTCCATTTCTTTTCGCCTGTTCACATATCCTGTTGTTTTGATAAGTGGATTCTATGTGGAAACTAAGTTATCACAATGTTAATTCTTGCTCACATTTTATCATACCCAAGATGAAAACAGATTCATTGGGAATTAAGACTGACTTGCACAGAAGTTTAAATCTATTGTTTCACTCTGAAGTTGAGGAGGCACTTGGCTGAACTCTGGAAGCATAGAATCTGGTATTTCATTAACATTTCCTGGTAACTTCCAAAATGTTACCCAGTAGTCAGGCAACAATCCACAGTAGTCAGGCAACAATCCAAGATTCCTGCTATGGCTAATTTAAAATCTGCCAAAGCCAATGGTCATTCTTTAAAAGTTAGAAAAAAGCACTGAGTCAGTTCAACATTGTGGTTTTCAAGATTCAGCATCCAGTAAAGATGGACTAAGTAATTTGGATCAGCTCTGAGGACTGTCACTGAGAACAACTAGGAAAGATGGACACAAGATAAAAATCAGCTGCTTAAAGGTTCAGAGAGATAACAGACAGTGAGGAATATCAGGCCACACTGGCAAGAGAAAGAGACTCCTCCCGAATGGCTGGTTCTGCCCTGGGGACATTTGCTGATCCTGGTGAGACAGCTGAAGACTAAACAAAATTTTCACAGCCTTAAAGGTCCACAGCTGGAGTTTGCTAAACCAGCTGTATCTTGGATTGGGACCCCAAAAGGCTATACCTCAAGAGAAAAAGGGACCCAGAAGTACACTAGCCTTTCTCTGACTGAAGCCTGGTTTCAAAATGAAACCAAGCAGGATACTGTGGGACCGTCCTGGGCACAAAATTCTTTCTGTGTCTCTCATTTCTTGTTTGTAGGAAACAGGCTTCATTCAGCCTCCTTGCCCTTCCCTGATTTCCAAAGGGCAGATTCAAACATTTCCTAATCAAGGAAGGGAGGGAATGCAGAAACTAGGGAGGAGAAGTCAAAGAACAATAGTTCAGCCTTGAGGCAGTGTCCTGGTTCCTCCTCGGGGAATATCTTTGAGTTCTTCTGCAGGAACAAAGGGCCCCACACAGGTGGAGGATGGTAATTTCAGGCTGAGCAGAAGATTCCTGGAAAACTTGCCCTGTTACTTCACCACCAACCAATCAGAAGAAAGTCACACACCTTGCAGCCCTCACCCCAAATTTTGCCTATATAAACTTCTCCCCGCAAACCACCAAGGAGCCCACGGTTTTTGAGCACGAGCCACCTGTTCTCCTTGCTTGGCCTTGCAAGAAACCTTTCTTTGCTCCAAAGTCCAATGTTTTGGTTTATTTGGCTTCACTCTGCATTAGGCACATGAACTTTTGTTCGGTAACAAAACCATCTATATCACTCAGAAAATCTCATTCTGAAATTGAAGTAAAAGGATCCCTGAATATTAATGCCTCCAGGTACCTGTAGGAGCAAATAAAAATTCTCCTGGAGGAATACACTGTTTTATACCTCAAAGTATTTCTGGAAGTATTTTTTGAAACCAAAGTCACACAGAGAATCAATGATATAACAAATCCCAGGAGGAGATAAGACAACGTGACTAAGACCAGCAGAAGAGAATAGACAAAGGAGCATCCTGAGGTTCCAGATAGCAAGTGGGAATTACCAGATACCTTGGAATTCAAAATCACAAAAGGTAATTTAAAATTAATGTAATTACAACAAAGATTTGTTGAGTACTCCTCTAGATAAAATCAGTAATGTAAATACCAATAAGGCATTGTTCCCACTTTCAGGGAATTTACAGTGTAGTCATAGAAAATATGTACAGGCAGACCTTGGACATATTGCAGGTTCTGTTTCTGATCACCACAACAAAGCAAACATTTAAATAAAGCCAGCCACATGAATTTTTTGGTTTCCCAATATATATAAAAGTTATGTTTACACTATACCGTAGCCTATTGTATACAATAGAATTATGCCTTAAAAATTCCATAACTTAATTTTGAAATATTTTACTGCTAAAAATTGCTAATTATCATCTTAAAATGCAGGGTTGCCACATTCCTGAAATTTGTAAAAATGCAATATCTGTGAAGCAGTGCAATCAGTCAAAGCCCAATAAAACGAGTTATGCCTGGGTGCAGTTTTTTTCTTTTTATTTAGTATTTTTTTAAACATCTTTATTAGAGTATAATTGCTTTAAAATGGTGTGTTAGTTTCTGCTTTATAACAAAGTGAATCAGCTATACATATACATATATCCCCATATCTCTTCCCTCTTCCGTCTCCCTCCCACCCTCCCTATCCCACCCCTCTAGGTGGTCACAAAACACTGAGCTGTTCTCCCTGTGCTATGCGGCTGCTCCCCACTAGCTATCTATTTGACATTTGGTAGTGTATATATGTCCATGCCACTCTCTCACTCCGTCCCAGCTTACCCTTCCCCCTCCCTGTGCCCTCACGTCCATTCTCTACATCTGTGTCTTCATTCCTGTCCTCCCCCTAGGTTCTTCAGAACTTTTTTTTTTTTAGATGCCATATATATGTGTTAGCATACGGTATTTGTTTTTCTCTTTCTGACTTACTTCACTCTGTATGACAGACTCTAGGTCCATCCACCTCACTACAAATAACTCAATTTCATTTCTTTTTATGGCTGAGTAATATTCCACTGTATATATGTGCCACATCTTCTTTATCCATTCATCTGTGGATGGACACTTAACGTTGCTTCCATGTCCTAGCTATTGTAAATAGAGCTGCAATGAACATTGTGGTACATGACTCTTTTTGAATTATGGTTTTCTCACAGTATATGCCTAGGAGTGGGATTGCTGGGTCGTACGGTAGTTCTATTTTTAGTTTTTCAAGGAACCTCCATAGTGTTCGCCATAGTGGCTGTATCAATTTACATTCCCACCAACAGTGCAAGAGCATTCCATTTTCTCCACACCCTCTCCAGCATTTATTGTTTATAGATTTTTTGATGATGGTGATTCTGACTGGTGTGAGGTGATACCTCATTGTAGTTTTGATTTACATTTCTCTAATGATTAGTGATGTAGAGCATTCTTTCACGTGTTTGTTGGCAATTTGTATATCTTCTTTGGAGAAATGTCTATTTAGGTCTTCTGCCCATTTTTGGATTGGGTTGATTGTTTTTTTGATATTGAGCTGCATGAGCTGCTTGTAAATTTTGGAGATTAATCCATTGTCACCTGCTTCATTTGCAAATATTTTCTCCCATTCTGAGGGTTGTCTTTTCGTGTTATTTATGGTTTCCTTTGCTGTGCAAAAGGTTTTATGTTTCATTAGGTCCCATTTGTTTATTTTTGTTTTTATTTCTTTATTTATTTATTCTCTAGGAGGTGGGTCAAAAAGAATCTTGCTGTGATTTATGTCATAGAGTGTTCTGCTTAAGTTTTCCTCTAAGAGTTTTACAGTGTCTGGCCCTACATTTAGGTTTTAATCCATTTTGAGTTCGTTTTTATGTATGGTGTTAGGGAGTATTGTAATTTCATTCTTTTACATGTAGCTGTCCAGTTTTCCCACCACCAATTATTGAAGAGGGTGTCTTTCCTCCATTGTATATTCTTGCCTCCTTTATCAAAGATAAGGTGACCATCTGTGTAGGGATTTATCTCTGGGCTTCCTATCCTGTTCCATTGATCTATATTTCTGTTTTTGTGCCAGTACCATACTGTCTTGATTACTGTAGATTTGTAGTATAGTTTGAAGTCTGGGAGTCTGATGCCTCCAGCTCCGTTTTTTAAAATCAGGATTGCATTGGCTATTCGGGATCTTTTGTGTTTCCATATAAATTGTGAAATTTTTTGTTTTAGTTCTGTGAAAAATGCCATTGGTAGTTTGATAGGGATTGCATTGAATCTGTAGATTGCTTTGGGTAGTATAGTCATTTTCACAATAGTGATTCTTCCAATCTAAGAACATGGTATATCTCTCCATCTGTTGGTATCATCTTTAATTTCTTTCATCAGTGTCTTATAGTTTTCTGCATACAGGTCTTTTGTCTCCTTAGGTAGGTTTATTCCTAGATATTTTATTCTTTTTGTTGCAAAGGTAAATGGGAGTGTTTCCTTAATTTCTCTTTCAGATTTTTCATCATTACTGTATAGGAATGGAAGAGATTCCTGTTCATTAATTTTGTATCCTGCTACTTTACCAAATTCATTGATTAGCTCTAGTAGTTTTCTGGTGGCATTTTTAGGATTCTCTATGTATAGTATCATGTCATCTGCAAGTAGTGGCAGCTTTACTTCTTGCTTTCTGATTTTGATTCCTTTTATTTCTGTTTCTTCTCTGATTGCTGTGGCTGAAACTTCCAAAACTATGTTGAATAATAGTGGTGACAGTGGGCAACCTTATCATCTTCCTGAACTTAGTGGAAACGGTTTCAGTTTTTCACTGTGGAAGACGATGTTGGCTGTGGGTTTGTCATATAAGGCCTGTATTATGTTGAGGTAAGTTCCCTCTATGCCTACTCTCTGGAGGGTTTTTATCATTAATGGGTGTTGAATTTTGTTGAAAGCTTTTTCTGCATCTATTGAGATGATCCTATGGTTTTTAATCCTTCAGTTTGTTAATATGGTGTATCACACTGATTGATATGTGTATACTGAAGAATCCTTGCATTCCTGGGATAAACCTCAGTTGTTCATGATGTATGATCCTTTTAATGTGCTGTTGGATTCTGTTTGCTAGTATTTTGTTGAGCATTTTTGCATCTATGTTCATCCGTGATATTGGCCTGTAGTTTTCTTTCTTTGTGACATCTTTGTCTGGTTTTGGTATAAGGGTGATGTTGGCCTCATACAATGAGTTTGGGAGTGTTCTGCCCTCTGCTATATTTTGGAAGAGTTTGAGAAGTATAGGTGTTACGTCTTCTCTAAATGTTTGATAGAATTCACCTGCGAAGCCATCTGGTCCTGGGCTTTTGTTTGATGGAAGATTTTTTAATCACAGTTTCAATTTCAGTGCTTGTGATTGGTCTGTTTATATTTTCTATTTCTTCCTGGTTCAGTCTCGGAAGGTTGTGCTTCTCAAAGAATTTACCCATTTCTTCCAGGTTGTCCATTTTATTGGCATAGATTTGCTTGTAGTAGTCACTTAGGATGCTTTGTATTTCTGCAGTGTCAGTTGTTACTTCTCCTTTTTCATTTCTAATTCTATTGATTTGGGTCTTCTCCCTTTTTTTCTTGATGAGTCTGGCTAATGGTTTATCAATTTTGTTTATCTTCTCAAAAAACCAGCTTTTAGTTTTATTGATCTTTGCTATTGTTTCCTTCATTTCTTTTTCATTTATTTCTGATCTAATTTTTATGATTTCTTTCCTTCTGCTACTTTTGGCAGGTTTTTTGTTCTTTCTCTAATTGCTTTAGATGTAAGATTAGGTTGTTTATTTGAGATGTTTCTTGTTTCTCGAGGTAGGATTGTATTGCTATAAACTTCCCTCTTAGAACTGCTTTTGCTGCAACCCATAGGTTTTGGGTCATCGTGTTTTCATTGTCATTTGTTTCTAGGTATATTTTGATTTCTTCAGTGATCTCTTGGTTATTAAGTAGTGTATTGTTTAGCCTCCATGTGCTTGTATTTTTACAGACTTTTCCCTGTAATTGATATCTCATCTCACAGCGTTGTGATCAGAAAAGAAATGTGATACAATTTCAATTTTCTTAAATCTACCAAGGCTTGATTTGGGACACAAGATATGATCTATCCTGGAGAATGTTCCATGAACACTTGAGAAGAAAGTGTATTCTGTCATTTTTGGATGGAAGGTCCTATAAATATCAATTAAGTCCATATTGTTTAATGTATCATTTACAGCTTGTGTTCCCTTATTTATTTTCATTTTGGATGATCTGTTCATTGGTGAAAGTGGGGTATTAAAGTCCCCTCTTACGACTGTGTTATTTTCAATTTCCCCTTTTATGGCTGTTAGCATTTCCCTTATGCATTGAGGTGCTCCTATGTTGGGTGTCTAAATATTTACAATTGTTATATCTTCTTCTTGGATTGATCCCTTGATCAGTATGTAGTGTCCTTCTTTGTCTCGTGTAATAGTTTTTATTTTAAAACTATTTTGTGTGCTATGAGAATTGCTACTCCAGCTTTCTTTTGATTTCCATTTACATGGAATATCTTTTTCTATCCCCTCACTTTCAGTCTGTATGTGTCCCTAGGTCTGAAGTGGGTCTCTTGTAGACAGCATATATATGGTTCTTGTTTTTGTATCCATTCAGCCAGTCTATGTCTTTTGGTTGGAGCATTTAATCCATTTACATTTAAGGTAAGTAATGGTATTTATGTTCCTTTTACCATTTTGTTAATTGTTTTGGGTTTGTTATTGTAGGTCTTTTCCTTCTCTTGTGTTTCCTGCCTAGAGAAGTTCCTTTAGCATTTGTTGTAAAGCTGGTTTGGTGGTGCTGTATTCTCTTAGCTTTTGCTTGTCTGTAAATTTTTTAATTTCTCCATCAAATCTGAATGAGATCCTTGCTGGGTAGAGTAATCTTGGTTGTAGGGTTTTCCCTTTCATCACTTTAAATATGTCCTGCTACTCCCTTCTGGCTTGCAGAGTTTCTGCTGAAAGATCAGCTGTTAACCTTATGGGGATTCCCTTGTATGTTGTTATTTTTCCCTTGCTGCTTTTAATATTTTTTCTTTGTATTTAATTTTTGATAGTTTGATTAATATGTGTCTTGGAGTGTTTCTCCTGGGATTTATCCTGTATGGGACTCTCTGTGCTTCCTGAACTTGATTAACTATTTCTTTTCCCATATTAGGCAAGTTTTCAACTATAATCTCTTCTAATATTTTCTCAGTCCCTTTCTTTTTCTCTTCTTCTTCTGGGACCCCTATCATTCGAATGCTGGTGTGTTTAATGTAGTCCCACAGGTCTCTGAGACTGTTCTCAATTCTTTTCATTCTTTTCTCTTTATTCTGCTCTGCAGTAGTTATTTCCATTATTTTATCTTCCAGGTCACTTATCCATTCTTTTGCCTCAGTTATTCTCCTATTCATTCCTTCTATAGAATTTTTAATTTCATTCATTGTGTTGTTTATCATTGTTTGTTTACTCTTTAGTTCTTCTAGGTCCTTGTTAATCATTTCTTTTATTTTCTCCATTCTATTTCCAAGATTTTGGATCATCTTTACTATCATTACTCTGAATTCTTTTTCAGGTAGACTGCCTATTTCCTCTTCATTTGTTTGGCCCAGTGGGTGTTTACCTTGCTCCTTCATCTGCTGTGTGTTTTTCTGTCGTCTCATTTTGCTTATCTTACTGTGTTTGGGGTCTCCTTTTCACAGGCTGCAGGTTCGTAGTTCCCGTTGTTTTTGGTATCTGTCCCCAGTGGCTAAGGTTGGTTCAGTGGGTTGTGTAGGCTTCCTGGTGGAGGGAACAAGTGCCTGAGCTCTGGTGGATGAGGCTAGATCTTGTCTTTCTGGTAGGCAGTACCACATCCCGTGGAGTGCTTTAGGGTGTCTCTGACCTTATTATGATTTAGTCAGACTCTCCACTAACGAGTGGTGTTGTGTTCCTGTCTTGCTAGTTGTTTGGCATAGTGTGTCCTGCACTGTAGCTTGCTTGTAGTTGAGTGGAGCTGGGTCTTATCATTGAGATGAAGATCTCTGGGAGAGCTTTCACTGTTTGATATTATGTAGAGCCGGGACATCTCTGGGGGACTAATGTCCTGAACTCGGCTCTCCCACCTCAGAGGCACAGGCCTGACACCCGGCTGGAACATCAAGACCCTTTCAGCCACACAGCTAATATGAAAAGAGAGAAAAAAAGAAAGAAAGAAAGCAAAAAATAAAATAAAGTTATTAAAATAAAAAATAATTATTAAAAATAAAAAACTTTAAAAGTAATTTAAAAAAAAAAAGAATGAAGGATAGAAGAGAGCAACCAAACCAAAAAACAAATCCACCAATGATAACAAGTGCTAAAAACTGTAATAAAAAACAAACAAAAAAGGACATACAGAACCCTAGGAGAAATGGTAAAAGCAAAGCTATACAGACAAAATCTCACAAAGAAGCATACACATACACACTCACAAAAAGAGAAAAAGGAAAAAAAAATGTATATATCGTTGCTCCCAAAATCCACCACCTCAATTTTGGGATGATTCGTTGTCTATTCAGGTATTCCACAGATGCAGGGTACATCAAGTTGATTGTAATACGCTGCTCCTGAGGCTGCTGAGTAAATTTCCCTTTCTCTTCTTTGTTCGCACAACTCCTGTGCTTCTCTGAAAGAGAGGCAAATACTGCTACATGGGTAAATGTTAGAAGTAGGGAGAAGGGACTGAGGTGATGGAGGAGGAGGCTTACCTGAGTCAGTAATAACTGGGCTGTGGAAGAAGTGTAGAATTTTACTGGCATTATCTTTCAGAATGACAACTTGAGTACACATCTCCTTGACTGAAAACATTTAGCATCTTTGCGTCCACTGTAAGATAAGGTCTGTGTAACAGGCTTATCCAATGTACTGAATCAGATGATACAACCGATTTGCAGCTCTGATGGAGAAACACATCCAGCCCAGTCTGAATTAAAATTTCAGTTTAGCATCCAATTCAAAGCCAGGGGATCCTGTAGCAGGGAAGGGGTGGGGAAGCATTGTCTCTGCTTTTATTTTTCTCTAATTCCTCCTCTCGTTCTGTTGCTTCTAGCTCTAGGATCTGCGCTGGTGAAAAGACTGAGAAAAACAAGGGGTGAAAGTTTCTTAATCACATAGGGATGTATGTAATTCTCCCTTCACCAACAGTGCCCTCCCAGTAGCAGCATCCAGATGCTGGCTGTCTTGTGGAACATTTTTGTGGGCTCCTCAGACGGATCTCCACACTGCATAATTCACACAGTGGGTAAAGCATTCTCTCAGGAACCTGTTTTGGACCCTTCCATGCCCCCCACCCACCTGCCTGACAGCACTTGCCCTGGAAACTCAACACGTGGTGTCTTATCCCTGAGGCACCCTCACCCTGGTAAGCAGCTCTCCCTTGGGTGAGCATCTATGAGGCACCTTAGAAACTGGACACCTCAGATTGGGACTTGAACCCACATACCAGGACTCGAACCCAGCCAAAACCCACGGTCTTCCAACTGGGATCACACACCTGGTTTCAGGACTTAATGAAGCTCAAATTCTTGATGTCTTATCACAGAAAGAATTCTGTGAGAGACAAAGTGGTAGGTAAGAAGTGGATTTATTTAGAGAGAAACACATTCCACAGACAGAGTGTGGGCCATCTCAGAAGGCGAGAGCGGCACCAGGGTATGGTGTTGTCAGTTTTTATAGGGGTGGGTAATTTCATAGGCTAATGAGTGGGAGGAATATTCTAGCTATTTCAGGAAGGGGCAGGGATTTCCAGGAATTGGGCCACCGCCCACCTTTTGATCCTTATGGTTGGCCTTGGAACTGTCATGGCGCCTGTGGGTGTGTCATTTAGCTTGCTGGTGTGTTACGATGAGCAACTTGAGTATACCAAGTCTCAACGTCTAGTGGAAGTCAACTTGTCCGCCATCTTGGGCCCATGTGGTTCTGATCAGTTTAGGTCATGTCATTCTTTCAAAGGTTGTGCCCTGCCTGTTTCCCTCCTGTTTCACCTTTGGCCACCCTGATGCCAGGTGAGAAACGAGCCCTGACGTTCTCCTTATCCCCAGCTTTGCTGCCTAAATGTGGACCTCTGCCCGACTTCTCATCCTCAGTGTTCTCTGGTCAGGAAATATATACATCCTCCAGGTCTATGTATGTTTCTCAAGAATTCTCTCCCCTCTGGCAGCCCCAATGGGAAGAGCCTAAAAGTTTCTGTAGTTAAACAAGCATCGGCATAGGGGTAAAATGCTGGCTTCTTTTTGCTGGCACCCTCAGCCTCTCTGAATGTCTCTCTCTCATTTATTCTCTCTGTCTCTCTCTCTCTATCTCTCTCCATTTCTCCTAGTTTGGGGAGATGAAGAGAAGAAAGAAATGCAAAATACTTTTTCTCTAAGCATAAGATTCACTGCCTCTATCAATCCTCTCTTCAACACACTGAATTCTTATATAATCTGGAAGGAGGGGTGGGGAAAAGAGGAGGAAGAGTGCTTTGGACTCATCTTAATAAGATCTAATAAGGTGTCTGTTACTCTTCTTCACAATGGCCCTCAATTTGGGGGCTTTAGACAAATTTGGAGAGAACAAGAATTGTATTCAACATTCAGTCACTTCTGATTTCCTAATTATGACTCAGAAGACACTCAAGATCTGATTCCCTGACTTCTACACTGCCAACGTCCTTGATTTCTGGTAACATCCCAAACATGATTTGTTCTTTCATGCCTCCCCCAAATTATTGCCACTTCTTGTGGAAATCTCTGTTGTTTCCCACCGGGTCAGCCAAATTTCTATTGACCTTTCCAGAGAAAAGCAAGGGTCCCTTCTGTGAAAAAAGCCTCCTTTGTTATACCATTGCTTCTTTATATATATCCATCATGGCAATAGTAAATCAAAGAGTAATTATTGAAATCAACCAAAGTTTACCAAGAGATTAAAATCTCTGTCCTTCTGGAGTTTAGAATCTCATTATCATTAGTCTAGGAGTTCCAAGAGGGCAGAAGGCATATTTCAGTTACTGCATGTTCCCAGAGACAAACTAAACACCCTTAAGAATTGAATGGTAAGTGAATGAGTTAGTGAAATAGGTATTGTCAAAGGAAGAATACAGATATAAAGAAAACATAATGGGAACACAGAAGGGAGAGGGACTCCCACTACAGCATCAGGAAAGCATTTTAGAGGAAGTGATATTTGTTCTAGACTTTGAAGGAAGGTACTATGAGTTGAACTGTGTCCCCTAAAAATACATATGTTGGAGTCCTAACCCCCAATACCTCAGAATGTGTCCTTATATGGATAAAAGTCACTGTAGATGTAATTAGTTAAGATGAGGTCATACTGGAGTAGGGCGGGCCCCTAATAGATATGATTGATTATATTTATATGATTATAAAAAGAGGAAATTTGGACACAGATATGCACACAGGGAGAACACCAGTAAAGATAAAGGCAGAGATCAGAGCAATATAGCAGAGGCCAAGGAACACCAAAGACTGACAATAAACCACCAGAAGCTAGGAGAGAAGGGCCTGGAACAGACCCTTCCTTACAGCCTTTAGAAGAAACCAATCTTGAAGACACCTGATTTCAGACATGTAGACTCCAAAACTGTGAGACAATAAATTTCTGTTGTTTAAGCCACTGAGTTTGTGGTACTTGGTTACAGCAGTCTTAGCAAACTAACACAGAAGGAAAAGATTTAATCAGGCAAATAAGGAGATGCACAATACACCTGGAAAAAAATCTAGAGTGAGAAGAATGCTGAGTGTATCCTGTGACCAGCTGATATTCCTCAGGAGTAGAACAAATGTTGCATGAACCAGGAGACAAATATACAGTGGAAGTTAAGATTATATCAGGATTTGGGAGCCCAACTGCTGAAAACATGGAATGTTATGCTGAAAAGCTTGGGGGCATGGAATTTTATGGGGGGTTTATTTGGTGGATTTTTGTTTTGTTGGGTTTTTTTGTTTTTTGTTTTTGTTTGTTTTAGGTAATAGGAAAAATTCACACATTGTTAAGTTGAAGAGAATCTTATCAATCATAATTCAATCACTCATTTAATCAACAAGCACTTATTGAATGACTTCTACATTGTTCTAGGCACTGAGGATACAGTAGAAGGAGAGAGACAAAAAATACATAAAACAAACAAATAGTTTTCTGAGGAACCTCCATACGGTTTTCCACAGTGGCTGCACCAACTTATATTTGAGAGAAAGACAAAGACCATATGACATCACTTATATGTGGAATCTAAAATATGACACAAATGAACCTACCTATGAAACAGAATCCCAGACATAGAGAACAGACTGGTGGTTGCCAAGGGGAGGGGGTTGGGGGAGGGGTGGAGTGGGAGGTTGGAGTTAGCAGATGTAAGCTTTTATATATAGAATGGACAGACAACAAGGTCCTCCTGTATAGCACAGAACTATATTCAATATCTTATGATAAACCATAAGAGAAAAGAATATTAAAAAAAGAATGTATATATGTATGACTGAATCACTTTGCTGTACAGCAGTAATTAATACAACATTGTAAATCAACAATATTTCAATAAAAAATAAATAAATGTCATATTGAGAAAACTGTTGTGGAAGGAAAAGTCAGGATAATAAGTTGGTAAAGATAGATAAATATATGTCAAATAATGTTATCAATTGAAGAAAAATAAACCAGGTTGGGGAGATAACGAGTTTGAGACAAAAGAAGGGGTGGGGGGAGTGGGATTATTGAGGAAGGTGGTCAGGGAAGATGTCTCTGATAAGTGGCATTTGAGATCAGCAGGAAGTGGGGAGCAAGCTGGGCTGTATTTGGAAGGGTAGCAGCCCTGGCCCCAAGGGTGGGGGTGGGAGTGGGTGGCATGTGCCTTACGGTGTCTGGGGGGAACAAGGAAGCCAGTGTAGCTGCCATGCGATGAGCAGAGGGGAAAGTTTTAAGAGATGGAAGTCAGAAGGTTTGGGAGGAAGTGAGTGATAACAGGATGTAATGATGAGAAATAATTAGAGCTTGCTAACTCTTGGTCCTTTTCTCTTGGGATTGCACATGAAAAGGTATGGCCATTCCAAACTGACCACTGTGAATTCAGTCAAGACTGGGTGTACACTTCCTGCCCTGGAATGGCCAAGTATATATGCTGATACATTATATGCCACCGCTCGATTGTTACACCCTCAAAGACACAGAGGGTCAGATGACACCTCCAGCTCTTCCAGTGAACAAAAACAATTTCAACATTGTTGGATGTATGGATAGCACTTCTGAATGTAAGTGTCGGATTTTCACCCCAGAAGAATGGTGAATTGTTGAAAAGCACTCAGCTTGACTCTTTTTTCCCTGCAACACATCCTTTCTCATAGCATTTAAAGCATAGGAGCCAGGAAACTTTGCCAAATGTTATGTATAGGAAATGTTCTCAACATCTTAAGAGTCGAGTCACCAATAGAGGTGATTGAATATTTACAGAATTAGAAAGTATGGTCAGAATTTAAATAAATCATTATAGGCACTGTCTCCACCAAAAGCCCTAAAGCTCCCACCCAGCTCCAAATTAATGCAAAGGGAAGAATGGCACCGAATACACACCAGACCCCAGCTGTAATCATTACTCAGACCTCAGTCAATAATCTGGCCAATTTTAAATTAGGCAGAAACCATACTTTGCAGGTATCCATGCCTATCATTTGATTAACATTCACAAACAAGAATGAGTACTCACAGCTCTCTGGTGAAGCATGAAATATTTATTTTCCTCTCTTTGGAGGCAGAGAAATTTGCAAGAATAACTTAAGATTTATTTTTCATGATTACCCAAAAATCTTGGGTAAAGCAGAAAATTGAACTTGGTCTTATGCTCTAGTTGAGAGGACAATACTCATTTCCAACTTCCTGGAGGTTTGAAATCTATCCATGGTGGGAAGACTGACAAACCTTATCTAAATTGCCATTTTTCAAAAGCTTGCTGCCAATGTGGTAGGGGAAAGCTGTTCCCCTCCCTACTCTCACCCATATATAAATAGAACGTACTCTCATTAGGATTTCATTTTAGATTCATTGGAAAAGACATGAGTTTCACTTCTGAAGTTTCTATCTTATCAGGTATAAAGAATATCCATGGGGAATTAGAAAACATTTTTGTAAAAAAATGAAACTAAATACTGCTTCAATCTAGGTGTCATTAACATCAGCTTCTCTTTTTCTTTTCATGTATTCTCTTGAATAGGTAAAGCAAACTATCTAAAACTCTTTATGACCACCATTCTCTCTTCTATGTAGAAAGCAGGATTCAACTGTTTGAAAGAGAAAGATGGCACCACTGGAAAGAATCTTAGAGTTTATCTAGTTTAACCCCTTCACTGTAAGAACCGTTGCCCAAGGGGCTAAATAACTTGCCTTAGGTGACATGATATAAAGAATTGCCCTGATATTAAATACAATTCTGAGATACGGATTTGAAGTCTTCTGTTCAAAATGAAATATTTAAGCTCTTAGGGACTGAACTAAATTTCAAAACTCCCAATCCTGACTAGCTACAGCATCACGGTTTCAATGAAGTAGGATAATGATGCCTCCAAGAGATCATGTCTGAAATGTTTTGGCATGTATGTTAATAAAAGTTAGCTATTATTATCAAGAAATAGTTTTTGGCTGCCCACACATATTAGACAGCTCTTATATGTCTCTATGTTTATGATATAAAGATCCTCCAAAGCTCAGTGCCAGGACAAGAACAATTTCTTAGCTATAAAGTCATATGGAGATTTAAGGACACAGAAAATATAAGGTAAGAATGCAACCCCATCATCTTCTACGGACATTAAAACAAGAGCATCCGCCATCTCAGACATCCTTTGCTTGCCTATTGTAAGGATGCCTGAGATTCTGGCTCAGAGTATGTTGCCAGGAGCTTCCTGGGGACAGAGGCAACTCAAAGTGGCCGACCACGTGCCCACTCCCTAAGGACACTGGGTGGAACTCAAGGCTTTGGTCTGAGTCTGAGCTGGAGGCAAGGCACAACCTGATTTATGTAAACACTGACAGTACTATATCCTATTCTTCCATTACTGTCCAATTATTTCAGGTGTGGGATCCCTGGCTAAAGAAGGAGGAAGAAAGAAGAAAAGGAGGACTATTTCTAGGTCTGGACATCCTTCCTTTCCACTCCTTGGATTCCGGGTGGTTGTCCCTTTTATCTTCATATCACACATCATGAAGGATGTTAAGTAATCATTGATTTAAAGTTTATGGCTGTGCAAGGCTGTGAGTTCCATAAGAATAAAAACCATGTCTGTTTGGTTTATTGCTTTTTCTCAGTGTCTAGCATGGTCCCTGACATATAGCAGCCCCCCAGGAATTGCTGTTGAGTGAGTGATGGATGCATGCATTCCCTCTGCTGATAACGTATGGGGTGGCTTCAGGTCTTCTCCTTGCAAACAAGGAATGAAGGAAGAAAGTGGATTGGAGGAGGAAAGTGAACTAATATTTATTGATTATCCCTTATGTTCTATGCATTTTCATATGTTGCTTCAGGAAAGCCCTACCTTGCAAACGGTGGGCAAGAAAATTCAGACCAGTTGCTCATTTAACAGCCACGTGCATTCCACTTCAGATGCATTAAATGTGTTTCCTGCTTACTTTTCCTACTGTTCATGTGGGAGTGCTCAAATTTGGCGTCATTTTAGTGAAGGACTAATTAACCAATTAGCAACTGTCAACTTCATTTTCTTTCTTTCTTTTTTTCTTTCTTTCTTTCTTTTTTTCTTTCTTCCTTCCTTCCTTCCTTCCTCCCTCCCTCCCTCCTTCCCTCCCTCCCTCCCTTCTTTCTTTCTTTCTTTCTTTCTTTCTTTCTTTCTTTCTTTCTTTCTTTCTTTCTTTCTTTCTTTCTTTCTCTCTCTCTCTGTCTCTCCTCTCCCTCCCTCCCTCCCTCCCTCCCTCCCTCTCTCTCTCTCTCTCCAGGATTCATGGCTTCTTTTCTATGTTAAGTCTCTGTCTGAGAATTGGTTTATGTACGTGGAAATCCTATCTCTGTAAGTACAATATAAGTGGAAAATTCTTCCTATTTCCTCCTGCTCCCTGAAAACGTAGTTCCCAACTGTGTCCCGAAGTCCTTTGTCCTCTTGTAGGTGATAGTATCTGCTCCCTTCAAAACCCTCCCCACCTCACCAAGAGGAAAAAGAAAGTTCTGGGTAGACTGTATAAGAAAATAGATACAGATGGACAGGGAGAAAAAATTTCTAGTGTCTGTTCTGCTCTATTCTATGATACATTTATATTGAATAATAATAAAAGTTATCCCAAAGATG
This sequence comes from Eschrichtius robustus, assembly GCF_028021215.1. Lineage (NCBI taxonomy): Eukaryota > Metazoa > Chordata > Mammalia > Artiodactyla > Eschrichtiidae > Eschrichtius > Eschrichtius robustus. The sequence continues at coordinate 37,354,851 of NC_090836.1, forward strand.
ATTGAGCTGAAATTAAACTGGCAGTAGTCATTTCTTGGGAGTACAGAGCAGAACACACATTTGAGAAAGTATCCCATTACCCGGCTCACTCTAGATAGACCAGGCTTCTGGGGACTCTGCCATGTATTAGGTCTACAACACTGAACAAGTTACTTAACCTCATTACATTTGTTGCCTCATTTGTAAAATAAGGATTACAATAGCAGCAATTAAATTAGATAATGCATATAAATTGCTTTCCACAGTGCCTGGTATGTAGCTAAATGCCAAATAAAAGGTAGCTCTTATAAGTATGCATTCAACAAACATTTATCAGGCATTGTTATATAGCAGGCATAATATTCAATGCTGGAGATATAAACACATTTTTCCTCTAGACTTTGCCATTTAGGCATAGAATTATTTTGAGAAGGAAGTACTCTAATTATTGAGATGATGTCCTGTATGTGTATTTCCGATAGGAAGGCCCTCCATACCCACTTTGGCCAGGACTCACAGACAAATCAGACTGTCATCATTTATCCAGTTAATGTAGGAGTGTAGAAAGTCTGATGGATGCATCAGGATAATGTGAAATTAAGCCAGAATAATTATCTAAGTGAACTGGGAAATTTTTGACTGTCCAAAATGGATTCTTTGGCTACCAAATATTTGAATATCCTTCTGATTATGGGGACTCTATCTCTGTGTATAAGTGCAGGATCTCCCACTGGAGAAAAGGAAGGAGTCAGATATCTCTACTCACCCTCCAGCAATGAACATATGATGTGAACAATCAGCTGCTCTCACCTTGGACTTTGAATCTTGAGAGAACTGGGCAAAAAGGCAGAGATAATTGATACCATATTTCCAGATGGAAGGTTGTGAGTGTAACGATGTTTGTCTAGAAGGTCCAGGTGTGGTGGTGGCTGCACAGAAGCTCTAACTGAACTGACTGATGGAGCCACCAGGCTGTGTTTCTTGATACCAAGTCTTCTTGATTCTGGTCTGTATTCCAAGACTGGTTCTCCATATTTTCCAAGGATTCTATGAGCTCCCAAAGTCCTTCCAATAACTTTTTCTGCTTAAGTTGGCTAAAGTTGATTTCTGTTGCTTGCAACCAAAAATTCTAACTGAAATACTCTTATTTTCTTTGACTAATAGTTCTTGGTGCTCTGCTCTGATCTAAACCTAAGGAGAATTGCATTTTCTCCTGCCTCAGGAGTATCCACATATGCCTGGAGGTGAGACACTTGACTGGCTGCAGAAGATGCTTCTGATGAATGCAAGAAGAAAGAAAAAGGAAAAAAAAAAAAAAAAAGACTAGGAATATTAGATGTTTCTTAAAAAGACTGATGCTGATTTCTTTTAGGGCTTGAGTCCAGAGGAGTAATTTTATTTTCATGTCAACTCTGATGACTTTGGGGCATAAACATGAATCTGCTTAAAAATACATATTCACATTCCAGGAAAGGGCTCCAGGAAAGATTCTAGTTAGTTGTTAATACATTTAAATTTTGAAGCACAAATGAATAGTTAAAGATGAAAACATAATTATATCAATTAATAGCCAGTAACAGCCATTAGTAGGCCTGCAGACACCACATTTAATTTTTACAGCCTTCATCTTTGCTGTGTCTATTCTACTCTATATAATGGAGACATACCAGAATATGGTTTCATTTCCTCAAGGCACAGCTTAGACCACTTTAAGAGTGATAGGGTGAGCAAGGTGAGGGGCACTTTACACAGCCTTTTCAGCCTGCTGTTTGTGAGGCATTCCATCTTCAGGAATTTTCCTTAAGTACCTTTGAGAGCGAACATACCTTAAGCCCTATGAGCTACCCCATCTTGTCTTAACGAGGTAGCATGTTGCGTGGGGGGAACAGAGCTATGAGTCAGGGGCCTCACCCCAGTCAGCCCCATAGTCTCTTGAGGCCTCAGTTACTGCCCCAACTTCTGCCAGACAAAGAGGTTTGCTCACTTCTCTCTAAAGTCTCCTGTAGCTTTCATTTTGCTAGAGATCACGTGCTACTTTAGCAGTTGAAATTAAGAATTGGGCTCAGAATAGGAGCTAGGAAACAGAGAAAGGAAGAAAAATGGGGACATTGGCAAGGAGGAAAAGAGCTTTAACATTCCACATGGCACAGCAGAGAGACACAGGAAGTGCTGAAGAATGGAACGAAGCCCAAACCGAGAAGTTGAGAAAGTCTTCTAGTTCTCACCTACTTCCCATCCTCACTGTCAGGGCTCCCTGGGCTGCATTGCTCAGGTGGAAGCATGGATGGGGCTGGAACTACACCACTTAAATCCTCCCCTACCCTAGGGAGGCTTCTCTGAGCCCAGCTTGAACACCTGAGATGCAGTGGGAGGAAGGACAGGCAGACCAACGTGGTCTGCACCCAGGTTCTTCCACTGAAAAGCTGAATGAATATGAGCAAGTCATTTAAGCTCTCTGAAGCCCTGGTTTCTTCATCTGTAGTAAGAGGATAATTGCACTGCCCTGTAAAGATTAACAATATATTTTTTTAAGCTTCTTGGTGTTGCAAAATGAGCAATCAGTAATTGGTAACCAAAATGATTGTAATTATTGCTGTTACTATAGTTATCGTTGTCATATCTGTCCTGAACAACCATGGCATGCCTTGGGTTGGCAAGTCTCTAGAACTGATTTGTGGATGTGTACCTAGGTGACCCAGAGAGATTACACAGAAAGGACTTCCAACTAATCTAATCTTAGTATTAATTGGAATAGAGACATTTCCAGAAAGGAATGCATAGACTCCAGATTGTACCCAGGGAGTGCATCTTGAAAAAATAATATGAAACCAATGCTTCAGCTCAGCTCCAAAGACAGGTGTGTGCCACTATGTGCTGTTACATGGGTTATCTCTTCTAATGCAGACATCATGGAAATGAATACATTCTGTGAAAATGTTCTGTAGGAGGATTAAATGAGATAGTGTATGAGAGGCAGTTGGGATTCTAGAAACAGGGTTACCTGAATGCAGCCTCCTTCCTCCCTGAGCAACTCCAAGCTGTGTAGCTCCAGATTCAAGCAGCTGCTATAAGTTACTGGCAAGTGGGTATAAAGGAAGTCTTGAGTTCTGTTGTGGCCCTAGGAAAAAAAAAAAAAAACCCCGAGGGGCTTCCTCTCCTGTGGTCTGGGTAAGCAATTGCTTAATGGCATTGAGTCTGAGGGTTAGAACTTTAGCCTATGAATGCAGATAAGATCTGTGTATGGATCTCTAGGGTAAGGTCAGTGCCAATCTTACATTACTGGAAAACTACAATGGAACTTCCAAATAAACAGGGAGCAAAAGATGGAATGAATAGCAAATTAAATAAAACAGCAATAATTTTAAAAAAGGAAAAAAGCAAATTATGAGATAAAAGAACCAATAAACTTAAAAGGAAAATAAAGTCAAGTATATTAGTTATTATACTACATGTCAGTGAAAGATTTAAAAGACAAATTGTTAGACTTTTATATACTTTATATATTATATTACTTAATATTATATTACTTATTATTTATAAGTAACCTACATAAAATAAAATAATAATGAAATTATTTTATAAAAAAGGACACAGATGGATAAAGAAATACCAGCCAAATGTAAACAAAAAGAAAGCAGGAGCAGCAATATTAATATCACTCAAAATGGAATTTAAGGTCAAAGGTACTACACAGATTAAAGAAAATGATTATGTTACAGAGTTTCAGTATGAAAGGACCAAGGGAATGGACAAGGAACAATATTTAAATAGATGATAGACAAAGATTTTCCAAAATTAATAAAAGACATTTAGCCACTTTTTTAAGAATCTCTATGAACACCCATCAGAATAAATAGGAAACCACATAAAAGTACATCACAATAAAACTGCTTAAAAACAAAGACAAGAGAACAGCATTTAGACAGCCAGGGCCATATTTTGGCTGTTTTAATACATCAGAGAAATGATATGGAGTGACATTTTTCACATAAAAAGAGTAACACAAAAAATGGGAAGGGAAGGGGAATGGAGATTAAAAGTTCTAAGGTTGTAATATTACAACTAGCTAGGGGAGTGGGGAAAAGTAATCATTTTTATTATACTGTAATAAGTCAAGTTTTCTCACTGGTTATAAAAGGAAAAAGCAAGTATATGCTGCTTACTAGAAATATGCATTAGACATAAGATTGAAAACAAATGGTAGGAAATGATCTATAATACAAACTCTTAAACCACAGCGATGGGGTCACCATCAGATGATGTTAAGACTGTAAAAAAAAAAAGGAGCATTATTAGAGATGAAGAAAGCCATGCCATAAAAACAAAATATTAATTCACAGGAATATATGAATCCGATAATATGGTGAGAACAGCCACTGCCCCTCCTGATAGAGAATTTGGCTGGACCCCGCTAACTAGGAACTGCTGATGGAACCAGGTTAAGTATGGAGTGTGGAATCTTACTGCTAGAGGTCTTGCCCTTCCCTACCCCTAATATGAGTTACTTTGACATCTGGGGGTTGGCTAAAGATTATTATGTTTATAGTGACTATTTCTCAAAACCCTGGGTGCTGACTTACACCAGGTAGAGAGTTTTTAGATTGGTGAATGATATGGTCCAACGTTAAGAAGATGACACAAAAATATCTTCCTTGACTTCAAGCAACTTACACTCTGGGGAAGACCAGCTTATAAAAGAAACTGCAATACGACACATAGCACGATAAATGTGATAAGAATGGTAGAAGCAAAAGTATACAAGGCATAGGATACTGTCACAAAGAGAGTTACAAATAAAGGCAAAGCTAAAGTATGAAAAAATGAATTAAAAGTCACTAATTCAAATGCAGGGTGATAGAAACCCAGGTTTCCACTTCACATCCAGTGCCAGAATTGCCACAAGTTTAAAGTGCAATAGTATAATATCTCTATGGGGGCTATTAGACAGGGCATCACACATCTTTTATTCTTGTATCTAAGAGTAGCTTTAAATCTATTTCTTAAATTACGATTTAACAAAAGAAACATGTAGAAGATTAAACTGTAAAAACCTGGAAGTTCCTGTGAGACCCTTACTTCATGAAGCTTTCTGTAGAAACCATCTTGGTTGGAGGAAGTCTGATTTCTACATTCTCTCCTGAGCCTTCAGTAAGAGTGCATCTCTTTGGAAAGGATGCAGACACAGGGCTCCCACTGCCTTCAAAGGACTGCCATGCTGAGCCAACTCAATAGGATAAAAAGAAAACAGTTGAGATAGGCTGTAGCTTCCCAGATAGCATCCATAGCGCTTCCATGTAAAAATTGCAGGGCAGAAATCGAAGGGAAACATAGGGGCATTCGGAAAACAGACGGTAGAATAATCATTCTACCACAGTGCCTGATGTAAACTAGGACCAACTGATTCCAGCATCCTCCTTTTCCCATTTCCCTCCTTTATATTCCCATCTGAATATAAACCCAGCTCATGGCTCTCAGTTGAAGATATAGCCTCACATTCCCTGCAGAAGTGACAGGCCAATTGAAATTCTTTGATAGCAAAAGTTATGTCCTGAATAAGACCAGGACACAAAGCTAAGGTTTTTTTTTTTTTTAATTAATTAATTAATTTATTTTGGCTGCGTTGGGTTTTCATTGCTGTGCACGGGACTTTCTCTAGTTGCGGCGAGCAGGGGCTACTCTTTGTTGAGGTGCGCGGGCTTCTCATTGCGGTGGCTTCTCTTGTTGCGGAGCACCGGCTCCAGGCTCACGGGCTTCCGTAGTTGTGGTGCGTGGTCTCAGTAGTTGTGGCTTGCGGGCTCTAGAGCACAGGCTGAGTAGTTGTGGCACACGGGCTTAGTTGCTCCTTTACTAATAAAGGTCACTTTTGGTCTTTAAATATTATATAATATTTATACTTGGAATGGAAATTGAAATGCAAAGGAAAGAGAGAAGTTAAGGATGATTCCTTCTCTCACTATATCTCGGCAAATAAAAAATTTTAAAGACCAAAAAAATTGGTAAAAAAGTTCTTTTATTTAATCATGGTCCCCCCCCCCCCCCACTTCTATTAATACATTGAAGGTTTTATTTAAAAAAAAAGAAACATGATGTCCTTTACTTTTCTTTAATCCTCTCCAATCTCCTCAATCATTTTCCCTGAAAACTAGGACAGTGCTCTGCAAGTAGGTATGTTCAAAAAATATTTATGGATTGAAAATATTTACTGTAATATATCATTAGGGTATTATGTTGACTTAAAACTACATACTACCTTGCTTATCATTCAAGTCAAACACTGATGTTAAGTGAACATTTCTTAAATATCCTAAATTATAAAACCGGGATTTTGTATCATTATTTATCACAGATCTATTTAAGTATCTGGGGTATAAAGAACTTTTTACTTACAACTTTTATGTTAAAAGTGACCTTTTATTACTTTATAGTTAATTAAGAAGACAGCTGTGTTATAATAAAAGTGTCCTAAAATAGAAACCTAAATTTCTGTGTTATATTCCCATTGTTGTCATAAACTAAGAAAGTATGTGGTCTTATCTGTGTACATCAGTCCTCTTTTCTGAGTCTCATCAGGAAACTGAGGAAGCAGGATTCAATAATTCCCATGATTCTTCAGTGATGCTATGTAAGTGCTGATATCAAGTTTAAAAGTTTCAAGAACATTTGAACAATTGTATGGATTCTCACAACTACTTGTAACAAAACCCTTTACCTTTGTCTTGTCAAATACAAGTGAAATGGTTTTATGGTTAGACAAACTGAGAGAAACTATGTAGCTCCCATGTGAGGAAAATTTGTGAGAATTATTTTAAAATAAGTTTTTTTAATGAAAAAAGTCCATTGTTGAAAATAAGAAAAATACTAAACAGTGTAGAGAATATTTAATGAAAATTAACAGAATTGACTGTATACTGCATTCCTGATCTCTAGAGATTTAGAAAGAATAAGGTCAGTAGAACCCATTTGTTACTAAAATTTAACTTTCAAATACTTTGTATACCTATAGTCCAGTGTTTTATTGATAGGTCACTCATTTGAAATTAAAGAAATTGTAAAAACTTAAAACAAATGCAAATTATCTAAAATCACCTTGACCCTGGATTATTAATATTAAATATAAAAATATTGATATAACACTATCAAAATTATGACTATATGTTATGTATCCCGTCAAAAGAAAAGAAAATTTTGTATGTAATTAAGAAAAAAAAAAAAGTTAAAAAGAAGGCTAAAAGGAATATAAACCTATACCTCAATTCCTTTTCTTTTGACAACTAAAGAACCACTTTCATAATTGATATAATCTGATTTAGAAAAAAGTTCTATCTCACAAATAGTACAGCCCAGTCCCACTGTAATTTAAATGTTACCAGTGGCTTTTTGCTGTATCCAAGGCTCTGTTCTATGAGAAGAATCTCAACCTTCATTTTGCTCAAAACCTGCCATATTTGGTAATTATTCTGATAATTCAGTTTCCAATTCAAGTCATATCATGACTTGCATTTTAGTTGGTTTTGGTGACTCTGTCCATGGTAGCACAGACAGCTTTTTGATGGGAAAGGCAATGGCCACTCATCTTTGTATGCCTAGAACTTTGCATAATTCTTGGTCCATGAAAGGATTCCAACAAATATTTGCTATATTAAACCAATGGATAAGTTCAAACAGTGATTGGAAGCTGAATCATAAAAATAAAATCTAATCTTTTGTTCTGATGTGGGCTAAGTGATTCAGAAAGGCTAATTGAGTTGTACAAGAGCAACTTCAATATTCACTAGAACAGAAGATATTTTTGCCAAAGAGAAAAGATTGGGAAATTTATCCGTATATCTGAGGACAGAGATGCATTCTGTCTCATGGAAATAAGAAAGAATCAAAGAGGGCTGGAAGCCAAGTTAGACAGGTGAAAATGTATCAGGCCTTTAAAAAGGCTAGAAGGGAGTTTGTTCTTGGGGAATTAGATAGTTTTTATGTGGTTTATATTTTCCTCTTGCTTAATTTTATCTATCTTAGAGTCATAGGTAACTTTTTAAATGCCAATATAGCTCAGCTGTGCTGAAAGTTATTAAGTTTTTTTGTTTTTTGGTTTTTTTTTCCATTGGTGGATCATGGTTTTAAAGAGTGAATATGGCATGATAATGGGAGTGAGGGAACTCTAGCAGAAAGATACAAGTCATGGAGCTAGACGAAATATTATTTGGGGATTCTTGTCCCAAAGCTCCCCTCTATTCAAACCTTGGGAATTCCATGTTTGACGATAAAGATCAGCAAGTGGGACTGATAGAAATGAATAAAATAAAATTTTCCTCAGCAGAGTTTATATCAACTTGTATAACCTACTTCTCATAGCTCTTACACCTCAGTGTCTACCACCAATCATCAGTCATACCATTTCTTAGGGCAATCTTGACCTTAGGCAAGAGGGATGTATGTACTAGTCCAGTGTTCTGGGGCTTAATTTTAAGCCACTTAATGGCAACTTGACTCTAAATGTGAGTGCTGATTTTGATAACGTAGATTTTGTTCTTATTACTAAGACCAAGCTATCACATCAACACCCACTTAATTGTAAGGGGTTTAGAAAACCAAAACCATGCAAAGGTAGGCTTGGCATTCCAACAGAAGGTAGCAGAGTCTTTTCCAGGACATATCTTGATGGGCTGGCAGTAACCAATACTAGCTCAGAGCAACATTTGAAACACGACATAGGGTCGCAGAGTGGCCAGGCAGTGAGCAAGGCAAAGAGGTGAAAATCATAGTATTCAGAGATTTAGGTTGGTAAGTAAAATTCCAGACTATGTAGGTCCAATGCTTGTTTCTAGACCCTGCATATTCTTTTTTTTTAGCCCTAATATACCATTCAAGCCTTGAGGCAAGACAAGGCTCTGGAAGTTTTACCTTGATAAGAAGTAGTAACTCCTTTAGACAGTGCTGTATTAATTCATTATTCAACAAATATTTACTGACTATTCATCAGTTCATAAAATTCTTTATGTAATTATTATGAAACAGTGCTGTCAGGCACTGTTCTAGGTGTTAGGATTGTAACATTGAACAAAAAAAACAAGCAGAAATTTCTGCCCTTATGAAGTTTATATTCAGACGGTCTTCTTCCCTCATCTATCACATTTGCTGCTTTTCTAGAAAGGGTCTGTGGTCTCAGCCTGAGGGTGGTCCCCACCTGGAGAAGCAATGGTAAAAAGGCTTACTATGATCCTTGATCCTTTGTGTTGGGAAGGGAGGTGGAGTAGAGAATCAGTGGGCAATCATACTTGCTGTCCAAATATCAACCCAGGATCTCAATGGCATCTTGATGCCATTAATGAATCTTCTCACAAACACATTCCTATACAATGAGAAAAGAATAGGTTTCTAAGAGACAGAAACAATGGTACTGGTCTAGAACCCACTGCGGTATAATGTTAACATTGATGCCATATTCTTTATTAGTCACAGTTTAGTTGAAGAAACAGAAACAACTCTGGGTATTTTAAGCAGGAACTGACATGATGCAGAGAATTAGATGCTTACAGAATAGTTAGAAGTTATATGAAAAGGTACTTTCCTGTTTGAGCCTCCAGGAACATTCTAGAACAATAGGTCATCATTGGAACTATGCCAGAAAAAAGGGACACCGCTACTACCTCTGAAACCGCCACTGTTCAACACACAGAAAACTGGACAACAGATACTGAAATATTACCTGAGAAAACTCATGACCACAGCCATGCCTGAGAGCAGAAATAGCCAAAAAGGGGCAGAAAGGTAGCTTCCACCTTGCTTTCACCTTCCAAATGTTCTGCAAGTGCACTCTAACTAGGGGAATTAATTTGCAGCCAGAACTCTAGCTGCAAGAGAGTCTAAGATGGCAGAATGGAGGCTGAGTGAGCCCCATTCAAAATATGCAGCATCCACTTTAACCTCCAAGGTGAATTTGTGAAAGTACAGAGTCTTAGGCCTTCAATTGATCTAATGAATCAGTTTCTGGGTACAAAAACAGACACATTAACAAACACTTACCCCGAGGGATTCTCATGCTTAGGAACATTTGGGGAAAAATTCATTAGAATGATTAGGATGAGATCTGGGATACACAGTCATATTAAACACAACCAGAAAATATTTTTAAAATATGTGATTTTAAAAGAAATATTGAGCCATGCTTATATAATTTAATTTTTTGGACCTGATTCTACTCTGAATCAGAAAGTGAAATGCTTATCATCTCAGGTAGTTTTTCACTTCACAATGTGAAATGGGAAAAAAAAAATTTCTCTCCTCAGTGTTTTGCTCTCTCTAGTTCTTCATGCAACTGGGACAAATGCTGACAATTTGGTGGCTGCATTTTACTACAGAACTTTGCCTAGTGCTCTCTCTGGGGGTATTTCAAAGTAATGTCCTATTCAGACCTCAAAATTTACTCTTTTCTAGTTTGCAAGCAAGGAACAGTTTAGCATTATTCCAAGGAATGAGAAATTGCTCATTTAGGAAAGCAAAAATGCATGTTCTTTCTTCATCTAGGGGAAGATTTCCATTGAATAAATGATTGCATCTGGCTTCTAAAGATTTATTGATTTAAATGAATTAAATTGCTCAACTCAAAAATAAGTGGGAATTTATAATTCAAAGAGAAACATCAAATCAACCTTGCATATAACCTTCCTCACAGTGCCTTGAACAATGTTGGCTGAATTAATGAAAGATGAATTCTCTGTGCTGATTTACTTTGCTAAGATAATGCATCTGTAGCTTTTTCCCAAAGTGACTTAGTACTTCCTGGAGATTCTCATGGTTTTTGAGGTTTCCTTAAATGTGACTTTCAATCATGTAATTAAAAGGTTGTTTTAGTCATGGTAAGTAACACTGGCTGTTGTAACAAACAACCCACAAGTCTTGGTGGCTTAAGACAATAAAGGTTAATTTCTTATTCAGTGATCCAACTGACTGTTGAGTGATCAGCCCTCCATCTAGTGATTAGTATTGTAGTCTGCTGGTATCTAATAGCTCTACCTCTCCTAAATCAGAGTCAAAAAACATTTTGTGTAAAGGGCCAGATAGTAAGTATTTTAGGCTTTGCCAGTCAAGAGGCAAAATCAAAGATATTATGTAGGTACTTACTGAACAAGAGAAAAAACAAATTTCAGCAAATATTATTTTGATGAACTTCAGAATATATGATAACTGAGTACAGTTATTTGTAATACAAGCTTACCAATGAGAAAAATTGAATTATTTTGTTGGGGGATACAATTTTGCTTTATTGAGGTTTAAGTTACTTTTCCTATTGTCAAAATGACTGCAAATGTTCATCAGTTAACGCTAGTCTGTATTGAAATTCTTTTTTATTTCATCTTTTCACGTGGATAAGTTCTGCCAATACTGATATCAGTCCATGAGTGTATGATTTTAATTGACTATATTCATCTCTTGAAAGGTAGTTTCAGGATTCTATAAGATTCTTCTCTTGCCTTTTAACCCATCATTACATGGTAGACTAATCACTTCCGATTGAAGATTAGAAGGAAGCTCCTCAACTGAACAATTATATGGATTATGAAATGTGAAAATTTTTGTACTTGCATCGAGATACCAGAAATACTGCTGTTACAGTAGTCTGAGCTGGGAAAGCATATCACTGCAAATTTGTGTGGGAATGGAGATTTGGGTTTTTGTTTTAAATTTACAGCACAGAAGGTGTATAAAGCAGCTTGAGGTTACCTGTGGCTCAAACAGAATTAGGTTGTTATGGAAATGACTACAATGTATGTGTTTCACATGTAAGTGCTATTTTGCCTTGAAATTCTAGGTTGAATTCAGTAAGCATGATCAATTCTGTGGAAAAAGGTGATTTCCAAAGTCATTCAGTATTTGATGATAGTGGCTGAGCACAGCTTTCCTTGTTCAGAAAAATTTTAATTTTGAGTCTGTTTATTTTGACAATAAATTAACACTGCTAAACCATCAGAGTACTGTGTAGTAGGGCAGGGTAAGAAATCCAGCTTCTATTTCTGATGAAAATTCATGGAACTGGAGATGGATAAATCCATGAAAGCAAATGAAATATGCTGTTGACACTTCTGTTTCAATAACACATGATAGATTCAAATATTTTCTGCAGAGTCTTTGCTCATAAATAAGACAGTTAACAACCATAGGCTTTAAATACCTTATTTTTTCACAAATTTTGTGAATTTGTCCAACAGAACCTTTTTCTGTTCCACGCATATTTTTACCACCATCGGTTGCAATACATCTTAGTAGATTCCACTTTATGTTGTACTGAATTAATGTTTTTTTCAACTTCTCTGAAAAGGTACTCACCTGTATTTGTTCCACTCAGATGATTCAGTAACTTAAAACTTGGCATCCAATAAACAACTGAGTGGTATAGGTAACATTTACTCATCAAGAACCAAAACAAACCACTCAAAATCATCTACCTTATGATTAATGTTTTTGTCAACTCTCCATGTTGTTTCCAATATCCTTAACTTTTTGAGCAACTGTTCTCATCAAAAGGGTAATAGTTTTGAATTATTTTTTTCTGGATGCATTTCTTCAGCTGCAATCAAACACAATTTAATTAACTCCTCATAAGCAAACAGCTTTCTTGCTTGGCTGATAAAATGAGCCACTGGAAAATGTATTTAGGTTGCAGCCTTATTTTTTTCTTTACTTTTGTGAAGAAATTCTACTGTGATAAGATATTTTGTTTTAAATTTTCTAATTTTTCTGGACATTGTTTTCCTGTCAGTTGGGAATATTTCAATATGTGCTCTGTTTGGTAATATCAAGACTTATTGTATTAGTTTCTTATTGCTGTTATAACACCACAAACTTAGTGACTTCTTAACACAACACAAATTTATTATCTTACAGTTCTGGAGGTTAAAAAGCCAAAGGGAGTCTCACTGGCTAAAATCAAAATATTGGGGGGTCTGTGTTTTTTCTGGAGGATCTATGGGACAATCCAATTCTTGCTTTTTCACAGTCTCTAGAGGGTTCCTAAATTCCTTGGCTTATGGCCCCAGCCAGCAATTACATCACTCCAACATCTGCTTCCATCATCCCATTTCCTCCTCTGACTGACTGTCCCGCTTCTCCCTTTGTAAGGACCATTGTGATTACATTAGAACCACTAGGGTGATAATGGTCTCAGTGCCTTTCTGGAATGATGAGATTCTGAACCAGACAGCCAGAACTGCAAGACTGCTGTTAAGGGATTTTAAATTGTGTGTTTTTAACACTGCAGTGAAATAACTTAAGCTATTCTTTGTGTTCTTAGTATGAGGGGCTATTATATGTCATGTTGGCATAAATTGTTTTGTTAAAGGGAATGTGTTTCTAATGGTGTTTCAGTGTTTGTATTGATACAAAGTAAATTATTACTTTGCTCTGGGTGTTTTGGCCACTGAGAAAATACTGTATTGCAAAGGAAACAATCTTATTTCTTAAGACAACAAACATATTTTAACAAGTTCTTCACTTCTGTTCATTGATTTCTAATTGACTTCATGCTTCACGCTGGGAATTGAGAAGTTGTTTGAAGTAGGATAGGTAAACCTCAGCATATAATATAAAATTCATTCAGGTCAGCTGCAGTGTTTAAATTACACATTTCAAATCCCTTTTTACAGACACTAAAGTAAAAAATATGTCTTTCTGGGTTGTAAACATGTGGTACTAACAGAATATTATACAGTCAATGTTAAATAAAACCCAAAAGTGGAATGTGCAGAAAATAGGATTTGGTTAATTTGTGGAATCATTTTTATGTTTGCCTTTAACTTTTTTAAAAACAAGATTCCTAGAATAGGTTGGTACATTCTGTTAAGACTTACAGCATTCCATTTTGCTTATAGTGTTGTATCACAAGGGACTCCCCCAGGGACCATGACTTGCTGGTGTGTGTATATATTTACAAAAACAAAAGAAAAAGTTACCCATTGGGATACAAGGTAGCAGTCACAACTAAAGACTGTGGCTTTTTGAGGTGCAATTCCCTGATTTACAAAATTATTTACAATGGGTCTTATTGTTTTTGTGACAGGATTTATTCAGACTGCTGTGTTCTACATTTGATGTGCCAAAATGCTATTAATCTAAATATTTGTAAATAAAGTCTTGTATCTAGACTAAATTTTAAAATCTCTATCTCAAGATCCCTTAAATTAGTTGCACCTGCAAAGTTCCTTTTTTTCCTTAATATTTTTACTTTACGTATTCATAGTTCCTTTCGACATGTAAAATAACATATTCACAGGTTCCAGGAATTAGGATATGGACATCTGGGGGTGGGGGTGGTGGTGGTATTATTTTGCCTACCACAGCTAAAAGGTCATTGCATAAAAAACACAATGCTTTGCCACCTAATTTGTTAACAAAATAATCCACACTCCAGTATGCTTCAAACATGCACCATATGAAGTCCACTTTTTTCTTCCTTTCTTGTTTTGACCTGATGAATATGCACTGATAGTAAAAGGATAAAATAAAATAAAATGTTACAGTACAGTGATATGGATGGCAGTCAAAATGTGTTCAAGTTATAACTGCATCATTGCAATGTAGATGCACTGAGTCAGCAGGGGGCAGCAGTGAGGGCACCACACATGGTCTCTGCTGTAGCTATTCAACCCTGCCACTTAATGTGAAAGCGGGCATAAACAATATAGAAATGAATGTGAATGTGGATGTGTTCCAATAAAACTTTATGACATTGCAAATTAAATTTTAAATAATTTTGAAAGTTGTGGAATATTATTATTCTTATTTTTAAAGGTAATTTAAAAATGTAAAGCCATTTTAGCTCATGGTTGTACAAGAATAGGCAGTGAGGACCACAGGGGTGTGTTTCCAAAATGGCAGCAGTGATGGATATGGATACCCCACGTGGCACCAACAACAACATGGGCAAGAAGCACATTGAAGAGAAAAAATGAAATGCAGTAGCCCTCTGGGCCTGGGATATTGTGGCTCAAAACTGTGCCATCTGCAGGAACCACATTATGGATCTTTCCATAGGATGTTGACCTAACCGGGCATCTGCTACTTCTGAAGAGTGCACCGTTGCATGGGGAGTCTGTGACCATGCTTTTTCACTTCCACTGCTTCTCCTGCTGGCTCAAAACATGGCAGGTGTGTCTGTTGGACAACAGATAGTGGGAATTCCAAAAGTATGTGCACTAGTAAAAAAGAATTCTTCTATCAAGCTCAGCTGTTCTGTTATTCATTTAATGACTTGCTCTCTTGTTCCTTAATTATAAATTAGATAGACCCGTGTCTTTTATGCTTTGTCTTTCCAGTTTGCTATTCCTGCAGCCATATTGTATTGATATTCTGTGTCAAATGAAATCCAGGTGGATTCTAGAACAGATGCTGTCTGTTGTATATACGTGAAAAAAGTTAACATAAATAAAGTGTCCCCTCTTCTCAGGTTGGAAAGCCAGCTTTTGCAAGAGAGATGTTTGTTCATTAGAGACAGAGCAGAATTGTCCTGTGAGCACATCGCTTGGTCACGAGGAAGCCTGCTTACTGACGGCAATCTTGGGAAAGTTGCCTCTCTGCTCCAAGCTTTCCTCCTCTGTCAAGTGGCTTCTAAGGATTAAATGGCATCAGGTGGACACAGAAAGAGTCTTTGTAAACTGTAAAGACACTGTACAAATGTGAACTTTCTGTATGGAATGTTGCTTTCTCTTCTTAGTTTGGAAAAGTAAACTTGAAAAAACCTAATATGTAATCTTGGCTGGCTAAGAGCAATTTTTGAACTTAAGTTGAAAATTGATATTTAAAATTGAGTTAATGGGAGAATTCAAGTTTCCTTCCCTACTACCACCCTTTGCAATTTGTTTAAAATGTCTTTTTTTTTAAGTGATTTTTTTTTTTTTAAAGAGTTCCTGACTTATTTATTTATTTAATTGTTTTGGCTGTGTTGGGTCTTTGTTTCTATGCGAGGGCTTTCTCTAGTTGTGGCAAGCGGGGGCCACTCCTCATCGCGGTGCACCGGCCTTTCACTGTCGCAGCCTCTCTTGTTGCTGAGCACAGGCTCCAGACGCGCAGGCTCAGTAGTTGTGGTTCACGGGCCTAGTTGCTCCGCGGCATGTGGGATCTTCCCAGACCAGGGCTCGAACCCGTGTCCCCTGCATTGGCAGGCAGATTCTCAACCACTGCACCACCAGGGAAGCCCCCTAAAATGTCTTTTTTTTTTGGCAGTGCATGCGCCATGTGGGATCTTAGTTCCCTGACCAGGGATCGAACCTGTGTCCCCTGCATTGGAAGTGCTGAGTCTTAACCACTGGACTGCCAGCGAAGTCCCTGTTTAAGATACCTTGGTCTAATACTGATTCAATAGCCATATAGTCTCTAACTGAGAAACAGTATAGTTTACTGCAGTGGTTCTCAAAGTATGGTCTGAGGACTCCTGGGGGTACCTGAAACCCGTTCAGAAGTTTCATGAAGCTCCTTTTCCAACTGCATGACCATGAGGCCAGCTTTTCTTTATATGCTTCAACCAAAGCAACATGTTGAATGAAGAAGCTGACATGAGAATCCAGCTGTCTTCTATTGTCAGATTTATGAGATTTGCAAAAATGCTGCTCTTCTAATGATTTTTTTTGTTTTGAAAAAGTTACTTTTAATAAAAATATGCAAAAAAAAAAAATAGGCAGTGAGCCAGATTTGGCCTGTGGGCTGTAGTTTTCTACCTACTTCTAGGGCCTTGGAGCCCTCCACTGCAGGAGGCTGTGTGGACTATGCCTAGAGTTAGACTACTTCATTTCTGCCCACCTTCCATTACTTAGAACTCAATTACCTGATCATACCTAACTGCAAAGGAGGCTGGGAAATGTAGTTTTTCTATGTGTCCAAGAAAAGGAAATATGTGTATTGCTGAACATTAGCATTTTCACCATTGCCTGCTCTTTCTGGTAACCAAATTTTCATTCTCTCCCTTTTTCCCACATATAGATTACACTCATTTCCAGGATCTCAGATAATGCATGTCCTCTACAATCTATCAGATATAGTTTCTCATAGTCCTGTGACTATGCACTTAGTATCCATCCCCGATATCCACCATAAAGAATAGTTCCGTTTGGAAAGGGTAAAACAGGGATAAACAACCGTTACTGGTCAGAGGTAATCCAGTTGGACAAACCCAGAGAGCAGGGGGAGATCTTTGACTCGTCTCTGAATCAGCTCTCTGGAAGGAACTCTTTTGCACATTGTGCTCTGTGGCCTCCTGACTCCATCCTTTGGGAGCTTCCTCCTTATCTCTTATCCTCCTTGCACATCTGAAGTGGGCTGTGACTTCCTGGGGCTGCAGAGTTTTGTCGGCCCACTGTTTGCCTGATGATTATTTTACGCTCTTTAATTACAAGCTCCCTGAGACCACCCACGTGGTTTTATGTGATATGCAATTTCTTCATGAGCAAAGCTTCAGGTCTATTTGCTTGCAATCAGTACCATGTGCCTGTAACCATACCCAGAGATGCTTCCCAGACATTGATCTCTAATCAGCTTGCTTTTATTGCCTGATCCCTCCAATTGTTTTTTCTTAATTTAATGGTGGCTTAAAATGGCTATTAATGTGTGTGATCTTTGCTGCAAGACTGAAGTCACTTTGAGCAGCAGAAGTTTTTCGGTTACTCCAAGCCTTTCTCAATCACATCACTTACAGTTTAGGATCTAGAAACAAAGATATTTCCAAAACTTTGATGGCCCACATTTTTAGATTTTTTTCTATTCCCTCTCATTTCCGCTTATAAAGTGACCAACTTTTTCCGGAGCTCATTTCATTTCTTTCTTGTGCCAGATGCGGACAAACACTAGTTTGTACGCACTAACATTGTTTTCTAACCTCTTTCCCTAGAGCTACAATTCAGTAAGCACAAGATCTGCCTACCAAATTATTGCTGGCAACAGATTTTTGCGAACGTCTCTCCCATAACACAATGCTTTCCTGATTTTCAATCTGCTGACTACCTTCCTACTGACTAACCATAGTCTCCAATTTCCACTGGAAAATTTAAGTATTATTTAGGCTAAGTGCGGTAGCAAACAACATTAAAATCTCAATAGCTTAAAGCAATTCAATTTTTTTTCTCATTCATATCATAAAACAATTTGGTGTTCATTGGGCAGCTTTCTATGCAGTCATTCAGACTGTAGTCCTTGGGAGGGGATTTGAAAGAGCTATATAAGGTTTCAAACCTAATGAAATAGGAGTTTAGGTATAAGAGAGGAACCTGTACATCTTAGGAAAAAGTAAACCAAAACTTAGGTCCAGATTAGGAGCAAGACTTATTAGCTGCCAAGTGCCAGAGAACTGGGCTAAAGCTCTTAAAATATCTCCTCGGATTCTCCTCGGATTGATCAAGAAATTCCAGTCAGCAGGGAGGCATATATTGGCCTCAGCTGTAGGATCTAGAAGGAGACGGGAAAGGAAACCAGAGAGCTGTTACATCTCCCTCCAAAGAGCACCCTAGCATGTCTTGTGAGTTGACCAGGACCTGGGCAGAGCTCCTGCTTTTTTCTTTTTTTTTTTTTTTTAATTAATTTATTTAATTTATTTATTTTTGGCTGCGTTGGGTCTTCGTTGCTGCGCGGGCTTTCTCCAGTTGCGGTGAGCGGGGGCTGCTCTTTGTTGCGGTGCGCAGGCTTCTTATTGCAGTGATTTCTCTCGTTGCCGAGCACGGGCTCTAGGCGCACGGGCTTCAGTAGTTGCAGCATGCAGGCTCAGTAGTTGTGGCTCGCGGGCTCTAGAGCGCAGGCTCAGTAGTTTTGGCGCACGGGCTTAGCTGCTCCGTGGCATGTGGGATCTCCTGCTTTTAAAGTGGGAGTTGTCACTCTTTCCTTGTATTGCTCGTCATTTGCATTGTAACCGTGGAAGTTGGTTTAAAGCTTAGGAGTACCTTTCAATTTCTTTTGTTTTGTTCTGGAACTCACAAAGTTATTTATATCAGGATTAGCTGTGTATTCAGTCCTATGGTGAACCTTCCTTGATTTTCTTTCTTTTCCCAGTTAAAGCCACTAATCTCAGTGACTATATAATATAAAACACATAAATAAGTAAAAGAATATAATCTTCTTGACAACTTCGTACGTTAGATATTATTGTCGATAGGACAATAATGTTAGGATAGATATCCATTTTTTAGAAAGTGAGCTTCACCGTGATTAAGTTAGGAAATGACAGGGCAGGAATGTGAACTCAGGTCCAACACATTCTTGGTTTTTAACGACTTTCAGAATATTTAAGGGAATTTTGGATAACTAGTCTTGCTGCTCCTCCAATAACCCCAAGATGCAGACATCTTTGAGGACATACACTAAAAAAGAGGTGCCTGTAAATGCTGGCACGTCCTTCAGTTGGGGTAATGGCTTGGGATCCTGTATTGATCCTGCTAGATAGTAAATGGACCACTTCAGAGGGCAGTGGGTAGGACTTGCCCTGAGCAGGCAATATTTTCTTAGAGCTTATGTTAAGGATATTTAGCCTCCATTTGCTTCAAATGGAGGAACATTCTGATGCTATTTCTAGGGATCTCAAGAAATCTAAATCTATCTCTCTTACAGTTTTGGTAGTTAGAAATCAGGTTGCTCTGCAATCTTTCCCAAACTTTTCTGAACTGAGGAACTGAAGCCTTTCTCTGCAGGGCTTTGTCTAAATTAGAAGCCCTCATGGGACAGCCCTCTGGTACATCTGCCTCATATCCAGAGGAGCCAGGACAAGACTGGACTTCCCAGAGCCCTGGTGAGCTAGATTTTGCAGCTGTCTCTAGGCTCTGAAAGAAAAATTCTGTGTTTGAATAATAATATATGTAACGGGCTCAGGAAGAGAAGTGTAGAAAGTATGACTTATATTTGCTAACAGGGAAAGATTGACTCATTTGAGGATCTGAATAAATGAATAGCTCTTGGGAAAAAAATTTAACAGAATAATTGGTAGCAAACGTGGCTTTAGGTTGCTGTTAGTGGCTTTTTGTAAAGGAGTTAAGAGTGAGATTCTTCTACCAGCCTCTTTGGCACCTGAGAATAATAATAAGTATTAAGAAAAATATACTTACTGCATAATTATTTTAAGTACTGGGCTAGATACTTATGAATATTCACTAAATCCTCACAAAAGCCCTACAATGTAGGCAGTATTGTTAACTCCATTTTGTAGGTGAGCATACTTAGGCTGTCAGGCCTAGGGAAGATATCTGAGTCTGCCTCCCTGGGTTCCAAAGTGGTAAATCCACTTCGCCCAAAATTAGGGAAAATAAACTCACTTGCCTCTACATGTCAAATAGGGAAAGAAAATCCTGGGTGCTGGGTTTGGTCGGCTCTGTCCCTTATGCCTGATGAATCCTGAGAATCAGTTTCTAGAGCCCTGAGGTCTCCACATGTGCAGCAATAAGAATTTATAGATCTTTGGAAAGGCAGAAGCCTTTCTATGGACATAGATCCTCAGCTTTAATTGATTTAGGGTGAAAAGGTAGAGAGTTTGGAGCTAAGGGAAGAGGGAGGCAAGTTTCATTGAGGTGGGTTATGTGTGGATTCAGCAAATGTGATCCCTTCACTTTGGCTTTACTAAAATGCTTTTGGGATTTTGATCATGAATTTTCTCTATGTTTACATATAAGAAAGAGAACAACTGTTTGGGGCAACAAATTTCTGAATACCCAATGGGCTACGTATATTGCTGTTGAAGTTTCCCCTGGTTCATATAGCATAGGGTAGAGGTTGACAAACTAT
Organism: Eschrichtius robustus; assembly: GCF_028021215.1. Taxonomy (NCBI): domain Eukaryota; kingdom Metazoa; phylum Chordata; class Mammalia; order Artiodactyla; family Eschrichtiidae; genus Eschrichtius; species Eschrichtius robustus. The sequence goes on from NC_090836.1 coordinate 37,375,566, forward strand.
GGGTTATTGGCCAAAAATGGCCACTCATTCACTTATATATTATGCTCTCCAACACATGCTTTACCTTGATATATTAGCTCTACAAAAGCAGAGTTGAGCAGTTGCAACAGAGAATGTGTACCTGAACTATTTACTCTCTGGCCCTTAAATGAGGCTTTGGTCTCAAACTCACTTTTAGTTAACTCTCTGGACTCTATGTGAGCTGGGAATTCTTTCATTCTTCCTTAGTCTAAGACCTGATGCTATAGGCAGAATCTGGTCCAAGATGGAGATAAGAGCCTCCCGAATTCACATTCTCCCTTGGACATACTAAATCTATGGCATAATAGCAGACACATAGATCAATGGAAACAAAATAGAGAGCCTACAAAGAAACCCACGGAAGTATGGTCAATTGATACGACAAGGGAGCCAAGAATGTACCATGGGGAAATGATAGTGTCTTTAATAAATGATTTTGGGAAACCTGACAGCCACATGCAAAAGAATGAAACAGGACCACCATCTTATATCATACACAAAAACCAACTCAAAATGGACTAAAGTCTTATATTTAAGACCTGAAACTGTAAAACTCCTAGAAAAACAAAACTGTAAAACTCCTGAAACTGTAAAACTCCTAGAAAAACAAAAGGGGATAAGCTATGACCTTGGTTTTGGCAATGATTTTTTTGGACTTGAAACCAACAGCAAAGACAGTAAAAGGAAAAATAAATAAGTAAGACTACATCAAGCTAAAAAGCATCTGCACAGCAAAGAAACTAATCAACATAATGAAAAGGCAACCTGTGGAATGGGAGGAAATATTTGCACATCACATATATAATAAGGGGTTCATATCCAAAATATATGAACTCACACAACTCAGTAGCAAAAAACAGAAACCTTCTGATTAAAAAAATGTGCAGATGATCTGTATAGACATTTTTCCAAAGAAGATATACAGATGTCCAACAGGTACACTAAAAGGTGCTCAATATCACTAATAATCAGGGAATTGCAAATCAATTTTACAATGAGATATTACCTCACACCCGTTAGAATAGCTATCATCAGAAAGACAAGAGATAACACGTTTGGGCAAGAATGTGGAGAAAATGAAACTCTTGTGCACTGTTGGGAATGTAAATAGGTGCCATCACTATGGAAAATAGTATAGAGTTTCCTCAAAAAATTAAAAATAGAACAACCATATGGTCCAGAAATCTGACTTCTGGGTATATAGCTGAAGGAAATGAAATCAGGATCTTAAAGAGATATCTGCATTCCCATGTTCATTGCAGCATTATTCACAATAGCCAAGATATAGAAACAATCTTCATGTCTGTCAACAGATGAATGAATAGAGATCTTGTGTGTGTGTGCGTATAATATTCCAATATATATTGGAATATTATTCAGCCATGAAAAAGAAGGAAATCCTGCAGTTTGTGACAACATGGATGGACCTAGAGGGCAGTATACTAAGTGAAACAAGCCAGACAGAGAAAAACATGTGTACTGCATCGTATCACTTATATATGAAATCTAAAATAAAAAATCAAACTCGTCAAAACATAGAGTAGAAAAGCGGTTGCCAGGGGTTAGGGACAGAGGAAATAGGGAGAGGCTGGTAAAAAGGTAAAAACTTTCAGCTATAAGATGAATAAGGTCTGAGTATCTAATGTAGAACATGGTGACTATAGTTGATAACACTGTACTGTATAATTGAAATTTGCTAACAGAGTAGAACTTAAATGTACTCTCTCTCTCTCTCTCTCTCTATATATGTAATGAATGTAATGTGTTAATTAACTAGATGGCAGAAATCCTTTCACAATGTATACAAATTGCAATTCATCATGATATACTCTTTAAATATATTACAATTTTGTTGTGGATTATACCTCAATAAAGCTGAAAAAAAATCTAGAGCATAAAAGTATTGATAGTCTATTCTGTGCTAGCCATGGGCCAAATATGCCAATGCAATAACTATCTTTATTGTTAATCATCATTTAATGAAGTGTTTTACTGGTGTCCCACTCTATGTAGAGTGAGAATTTCACCAAGGTGATACGACTCTGTTTCTATTGGCTTTGCTTCACAGTTAAAATGATTCAAATTACTAAAATAAAATCAAGTTGTTTTCTTCATAACAAGGCAAAGCTATCTTCCTTTGGAATATATTTTAGAGATGATGAAATGATGCACGAAGACCTGCACTGAGAAATGTATTTACTATAGACGAAAAGCCCAAATTACTAGGAAAATTCAATTTGAAGTAGAAAATACATGCTACTAGATTCTTTATGGAATAGTGAAATACCACCGAATAGAACACGATTTTATACAGCAATGAATATGCTCTAAGAAAGATGATTTCATAAGCACACTTGGGAGAATATAATTTGAATATAAATGTTCTCTTATTTAGCATTTTAAAGTTTTTATGAATTTCAAATATATCAGAAGAGCTCAGTTGGTGAATTGGGAGAAAAAATTTTTTTTCTTCTCTGTAAAATAAAGCTCAGTAAAGGAGTCCTTATTTATAGTCTCAGATCCTAAACCAAGTGTGTCCCTGGCTGGAGATATTTCTCTTGGAATATGGTGTTTAGTTCTAGGCATGACACATACAAGGGCACATGAACAACAGGAAAACATCTAGAAGAGAACAACTGAGATTTTTTTTCTCAAGACAGATTAAAGGAATTAGAGGAATTTAACAGTGGAAGAAGAGGGCTCCAGAAGAATATTTGAAGATGAGTTAATATGTCCCAGCGAATAGAACTAGGACCAACATGACATACATTAAGTTGAAATTTAAGAAAACTAATTTCAGTTGATGTTCAGAAGAACTCAAATAGTTCTTGGATGTTTTCTAGAGGAGGTGACTTTCCCATTTATGAAATATATGTAGGGAACTATTTGGAGATGTAATAATATGAATTTTGAACAAATATAAGAGGTTATAAAAGTAAACATCAGTGATACATATTAAAAGTCTTTATACTAAAAATGAAAAGAAATAAACTATAAAAAGTAACTTAATATTTTGAGAAAAGATTGGCAAAAATTTGCGGAAGGATTTCCAACAATTATACATGAATATCTTTTTACTGTTTATCTCATGTATAATTGATCAAAGGACTAGAGATATATGAGCAAAGGACATATGTAGAAAATGGCAATGCCTACATAAGTTTAACCTCACAGTTATTTAAAGACATTAAAATTAAAACAGTAATGTACCATTTTACACCTATAAAAAACTACAATGGATAGCTAAAATTAAATTGATAATATTCAATGGCGACAAGGTTGTTTTAAAAGTAACTGCAGGGCTTCCCTGGTGGCGCAGTGGTTAAAAATCCACCTGCCAATACAGGGGACACGGGTTTGAGCCCTGGTCCGGGAAGATACCACATGCTGCGGAGCAACTAAGCCCGTGTGCCACAACTACTGAGTCTGCGCTCTAGAGCCCTTGAGCCACAACTACTGAAGCCCGTGTGCCACAACTACTGAAGTCTGCACGCCTGGACCCTGTGTTCCGCAACAAGAGAAGCCACCACAATGAGAAGCCCTTGGCAACTAGAGAAAGCCCGGGCACAGCCACAGAAGACCCAACGCAGCCAATAAATAAATAAATAAAATCTATCAAAAACCAAAAAAAAAAGTAATTGCATACATCGCCAGTGGAATGTTCTTTGACACAGCCTTTGGACAAGCAATAAAACACGTTAAATGAAGATAAGGGTAGGGGATTAAGAGGTGCAAACTACTATGTATAAAATAAATAAGCTACAAGGATATATTGTACAACACAGGGAATATAGCCAATATGTATAATAACAATAAATGTAATATAACCTTTAAAAATTATGACTCACTATGTTGTATACCTGAAACATATAATATTGTACAACAACTATACCTCAGCTAAACTACATTATTCGAACAGTTCACAACTTGCTTCATTAAATCTACTGTTGATAATATAGTCTAAAAAATAACTTACACCATATGAATTGCAGCAGCACCTATAATAGTGAAAAAGTTAGAAGGAAATAAACTATGTTTCTAACAGATCAATGAAATATTTACTAGTCCTTAAAATTTTATAAACTTATAATAATATAAACATTGTTAACAATATTATGCAAAATTTAGAAATAAAAATGATACTGTGATTGCAACAATGTAAAATATGTAAGCATTTGACAAAGAGCAAAGAAAAATAAAACCGGTACCAAAGGTGGTGAGATCATGTGATCATTTTTTTTCTTTTATTACCTGTCTTTAACTAGTATTGTATTTATTTAAAAACATAATTAGGAATGGAAACCTTGTAGGCGTTACGGTGTATATTTGTTTAAAGCCTTGCTTCCACAAATCTAGGTACTTCCATACGTGCATGTAAGAACTAACTGGCTTAGTTTTGGGTATAGAAATATAAATGAAAACACATTTAGTCGGGACTTCCCTGGCAGTCCAGTGGTTAAGACTCCTAGCTTCCACTGCAGGGGGGCACATGTTCTATCCCTGGTCAGGAGCTAATATCCCACATGCTGTGCAGCGTGGACAAAAATACCCCCCAAAACAAGAGAAACCCCACATTTAGTCAATTTGTAAATTCATTTACCTGAATGCCAGCAATAGATAGCATTATTTTGAAATATCTGAAATATACAGAATAAAACGATAAACAGATATTACCAGTTACACACCCTGTGTACCTGGCACCCCTCTTCCACCTCTCAGTGACAGCCACTATCCTAATTTGATATTTATCATTCCCATGCATTTTAATATGCATTTTATGCATATTTGTACTTGCATAAATATAACACAAAGTTTTGCCCATTTAAAATTTTTATGTAAATACTGTAAAAATGTTCCTTTTTTGCATCTTGTTTTTTACCCAACATGTTTCTGAGATTCATCCATGTTGCTATATGTATTCATTTGCATCCTCTAGAGTAGTCTGTAATATAAACATACCACATTTTGTTTATTGTTGATCCCACTGATTGACATTTGCATGGTTTCTAGAATTTAATTACAAATAACGCTATTACGAATATCTCTTGCATGTCTTCTTATACACATTTATGAGCATTCCTATAGATCAGTGCTGTCCATTAGAACTTTCTAGGATAGAAATATCATTGTACTGTCTGTAAAGTAGCCACTAGCCACTAGTCACAGAGTAGCCATTGAGCCCTTGAAATATGCTCATGCAACTGAGGAACTGAATTTTAATTAAATTAAATTAATTTAAATTTAAATAGACACAAATGACCAGTGTCAACTGTATTGGACAGTGCAGCTCTAGATCATAAATGTAGGAGTATGTGCTGGATCATGACAAGTGCATATCCTCGACTTTAGATATTACAGAACTGCCTCCCAAAGTGGCATGGAGGTAAGTGTGATGTATATCCCACTACTGGTGTGCAAGACTTCCTGCTGTTTCACATCTTCACCAAAAATTGGTGTCATCCTACTTTTTAATTTTTTTGATTTTTAAAAATATTTTGTCATTATGGTTTTAATATAAACTTACCTGATGACTAGGGAGCCCAAGCAAATGTTCATGTTTATTCGCCATTTTGGGATTTCCTTTCTTGTGAAACAGCTATGTGTGTCTTCTGACCATTTTTCTATTGGGTATTTTGTACTTTTTTTCCTTTTTAGGAGTTTTAAATACATATATTCTGGTTACCAACCCTTTGTGAATATATATACCCCAATATCTTTTGCAGTCCATGGCCTGTCTTTTCATCTATTCCATTTAGTAGAATTTAACTATGATTTTATGATATATGCCTTTTGAGTCTATTTTAAACTATCCCCAGGTCAGAAAGCATTCTCCTAAAATGTCTTCATAAATTTATTTTGCTTTTTATATTTAGGTCCTTTATCTATGTGGAATTGACTTGCATGAAATAAGGACATAATTTTATGTTTTTGCTCTTCCATAAGCAATTTCCACATGTCCAATTCTTCAGTATAACCTCTGTCACATATCAAGTATCCATTTGTGCATGGGATGCTTTCTGAGGTCTTGATGCTATTGTAGATTGATCTGACATCTATTTTATTTATTCCCATAACAAAGACTCTTAATTCCTATAGCTTTATACCCTCTTGATATATGATAGAATAAGTCTCCCCTGCCCCCAGATATAACTCTTCAAAATATTCTTGGCCATTTGCTTTTCTATAATAGTTCAGGATTTTCTCCTTATTAGCACTAGTGGGGAGATGTGACTCTTTTATGACATTTAGTCTTCCTACCCATTTTTTCACGTAAGCGGATCTTCTTTAATGTTAAATGGTCCTCACTTCTCACCCTCAATGTTGCCATGCTAGTCCAAATTCATTATCATCTTGTTGGAAATTCTGTGGTATAAATGTACCTCCTGCACCCAAGCTCAGCACACACCCCACCTGGCCCCAATCCCGGGTCTATTCTCCATAAAGGGCATAGAGGGATTCTTTAATTGTCATCAGACTATGTCAGAGCTATGCTCAAATCTCTCTAACAACTTCCTAATCACTAAGAATAAAAATGCTAGGCTTCCCTGGTGGCGCGGTGGTTGAGAATCTGCCTGCCAATGCAGGGGAAACGGGTTCGAGCCCTGGTCCGGGAAGATCTCACATGCCGTGGAGCAACTAAGCCCGTGCGCCACAACTACTGAGCCTGCGTGCCACAACTACTGAGCCTGCGCATCTGGAGCCTGTGCTCCGCAACAAGAGAGGCCGCGACAGTGAGAGGCCCACGCACCGCGATGAAGAGTGGCCCCCGCTCGCCACAACTAGAGAAAGCCCTCGCACAGAAAAGAAGACCCAACACAGCCAAAAGTAAATAAATAAATTAATTAATTAATTTAAAAAAAAAGGCAGATGCTTGCTTTAAAAAAAAAAAAATGCTAATCTCTAATGATGGCCTAGGAAAACCTATGTGATTTGGTCACCAGCCGCTCCTGTGACCGCATCCTCTGTGAGGCTCAGCTTGCTCAGTCCACTCAGGCCACATCTCAGACCTGTTCACACACAGTTCCCTCTGCTTGTTATTCTCTCTCCAGGTGTGTGGATGCCTCACTCCCTCACTTCATTAAATATCTGCTCCAATGTCACTTTATCTTAGAAAGGACTTCACCCCCGCCCTATCTAAACTAGCACCCTGGTCCATATCACTACTTCACTCAGCTTAATTTTTCTTCATAACGCCTGACATAGCATCTATTTATTTGTTAATTTCCTTTCCCCTGCATTAGGATGTGAGCTCCATGAGGAAGCAATGTGTGGGTGCTTCCCCTCTGTACGCACTTTATTCACTGCGGTACCTGGACTGTTGCAGTGAAATTGGCTCATTGTATAACTCTTCACACAGTGCCTAGGTATATTCTAGGACTTCAAAAAAAAATTTGTTCAAGGTGGATTTATATTTTCTCCATAAGACCATGCATCTCTTTTGATAAACTTATTCCTGGATCCCTTATATATAGATATATATTCCTGGATCCGGAAAAATTCAATCTGAACACATTCATTGGTTCAAAGGTCCTTGGAAGAACATAATCTTATTTTTTCCCTCTTTTCTTCTCACTGTTATGAGTTTTCTTTCTTTCAGAAGTCTATGGAAACCAGACTCTGAAAACCACCAGTATACTCAGAGCCCTACAAAGACAACAGATTGGGAGTATGCAATTCCAGCCTTGCTTCTTCTTCCAGAAGGCATAAAATATCTAAATGATGAATATATACAAATATATGGATGTAGATTGTGAGTATGTGTGTGTATACACACAAGCACAGGCACATACTATTTCTCATTCTCCTCATAAAAGCAAATAAAATAGATTTTAGGGAGATTTAATATGAAATCCCAAATCTATATATGGGAGAAATATCTAGAAAAAACTTCAAATTAATACCCTCTTGGAGACTAAATTGCTAGTTACCATAGTAAATAATGCCCAATAAAAATAAACTTAGGACTTCCCTGGTGGCACAGTGGTTAAGAATCTGCCTGCCAATACAGGTGACACAGGTTCGATCTCTGGTATGGGGAGATCCCACATGCCACTGAGCAACTAAGCCCATGCGCCACAACTACTCAGCCTGTGTTCTAGAGCCCGCGAGCCACAAATACTGAGTCTGTGCGCCACAACTACTGAAGCCCATGCACCTAGAGCCCATGCTCCGCAACAAGAAAGGCCACTGCAATGAGAAGCCCACGCACCACAACGAAGAGTAGCCCCTGCTCGCCGCAACTAGAGAAAGCCCGCAAGCAGCAATGAAGACCCAACGCAGGCAAAAAAAAAAAATCTTTTTTAAGTAAAATAAACTTTATGCTCTGCTGAAATTTTAAATTAAATATAAAAAGGCTGCAGAAAAAATCGTTTATGATAAAACCAGGGAATATTGAGAGATACTTGAATTCACACATTCAATAAATATTACACATGCCAAAGTAGTAAGACATTTATAAATTGTCCTTTAGCTCAGCTCCTGTTAGGTTGTTCCCATAACAATGGGGAAGGGGTAGTTAAAATGCCACTTTACCATTTCTGTAGTTTGTGGGAGTCATATCCTGTTCACTTTCTTTTTTTTTTCTTTAAAGAAGTCTCTAAACTAAAAGTGAATTTAATAATACCTTTATTTCCTTTTTCACCCTAGCACAAAACATATGACTAGGGCAATATTGGATTAACTCCTCTATTGGGCATCAATAAGTTAATTTTTTTCCTCCTGAGATTCTAGTGCATCAAAAATTTTAACATGTAATATCATAATGCCTCCTAAGATTGGGATTCTTTAAATTTTTATATCAAATTGTGAAGGACCAATTCTTGAAGATATTCCCAACCCTCACATACTCCCCTCCTTATGTGTATCAGTCAAAGTCCTGGCAGGAAACAGATGGCACACTCGAGCTGGCTAATTAAAGACAGTTTAACAAAGGGACGATTTATAAAGATGCAATAGGAAATAGGGAAAACAACAGGAAATCGATCAGGTACCTGAAAGGACAAAGCAGCCAGAGACGTTATTATCTCTAAGCCAGAAGAAGCAAATAGAAGTTATCAAAAACTGGAGGGGGTAGCTGAACAGAGAGGGTCACCTGTCAGGAGATGTCACCTTCAGTAAGTGACACAGCTAATCATGGTAGTAACCTGGCAGGAAAGGAGCCAGCAGAATAAATATCCAAATGTCCTCTTCCTGATATCCTGCCGGTGGTCGCCACTGGTCAAACCGAATCAGAATCCAGAGGACAAGAGAACCTATTAATACAACGTATATAGGTCAGCCCCCAGGATATGAGGCAGGGTAAAAGGTGACTGAGAGGATCCAGAGAGGCAGAACAAAGGTATCCATCACCCATTCCCCTGGCACTTCAGCATGTAATGTAGTAAAAATCACCTTTCAGTTTGGGAATAGCATGGTGGGAGTTTCTCATCAGCAGAACTAGAAAGCAGTTTGTATATTGAGGCGTCTGTGGGCGAAAAGGAACACGTTATGCAGACACTCAGACATGTTATAAGGTAAGAGAAATATTTATTTAATTTTACACAAGAACGAGCTTATACTGAACAAATTCAACCAAATAATATTAAGTGCAGTAAAACAAGGAAATAAGGATGACATCTCTTGTTAGAAAATATTAAGTAACCATGCCTGTGCATTATTTTTATCATGACAATAACTCATTTCAGATTTCTTCTCAGAGTGTATACTGTACATATAACATGTTATAGCTTCTTTGCTTTGCTTCAGAAAACAGAATTCGTTCACTGCCTTACATTTTATTTTTTGCAGTGAAGAACTGAACTGATTTGTGAAGATTCTGATCTAGAGGAAAATTTTCTGCACCAGTGAAGCTAGAGCCTTCCAAAGCTCCCGGAAGCTCAGGCTTTACATCCAGAGGTCGTGATGTCATGGTGTGTATTTCACACCCATTCTTCTACATGCCGACGTCAGACGCAGTTGAGGTGGAATTCTGGTCTAGTTTTGCCCCAAGAAGTTTCCTTTTGTGATTTTCTCAAGCTCCACAAATTTCATAATCGAAAGTTTACTCAGCTATTAACAATGCTGCACTTCGCTGCACACAAATCATCCACTTCAACTTTTAATTTTTTTTGGTCTTTTTAATGAAATAACATTCTTTAAACAGAAATTTCCAGTGAGACAGTTAACTTCACAGTTCCTGAAGGCACTGTGGATCCACTGAGCAACAGATGTGGCCATTCTAGAGAAAAGAGAGGGGAAAAAAAGCATGGTATTACTTTTTAAGCCATTAGTCAATACTCATCGATCGGTACACATAACATAACTGAATGTTTTGTTATTTATGTGCCCCTGAAAGTTCAATAGCTCAATCACTTTTCATGCCTCTACTGTTGCAGAACAAACTATGGCCAGTTATTTGTGGCAAATCATAAGCTAGCTTTATTTACCCCATGGCACTCTCTTAGCTCACATTTGTTGTTTTATTTACTCATTCACAAAATAAGCATTGAGTAAATCGAGCCCGAGATATGCTGATGAATGAATAAAGCAGATATGGTCACTACCCTCATAGGACAGGGCTTATAGTTCTGGGGGGGAAAATTAATAAGCAAATGTACAATCAAAAATTGTGAAAAGCGCTGGAAAAGAAACAAACTAGTTGATGTCATGAGATTAATAAATGTCTGGCTACTTAGATTGGGTGGCCAGAGTAGACTTCTCTGTAGAAATGATGTTTAAACCAAGACCTCAAGACAGATCTGTGAAAAGGTAGGCCAAGAGCACAGGGAAGAGCATGAGTAAAAGGCTTTAAAGTGAAAAGAGTTTTGCGTAGTTAAGAAACCTAAAAAGGTTTGGTCTGGGTGAGAATTGGTGAAGTTGGTGAAGAAAACAGTGTAGAGATGAGGCAGGAAAAATAGTCAAGGAAGAGCCAGATATGCATAATTAGTTTTTATAACAAAGTACCAAAAGAGTATGGTGTATTACAGAAGAGGAAAAAAATTTGTATCTTGTTCTTTTGAATCCTTGGGCTCTTACTTTCTTCCACTGGCTAGCTAGTAATAATGAAAATGTTAGTATTGTTACCACAATCATAAGATGATAATACCCTTCTACTTTTTGAGTGCGTACTCTGTGTCAGATACTTTGCCAGGCACTTTAAATACGTTATCTAATTTCAACCTAAGAGCATTCCCAGTAGGATCACTATTAATAGTCATGTTTTTTTAGGTTCAGAAACTGAAGATCAGAAAGCTTAAATATCATGGCCCAAATCACAAAGCTAATATAATGGTACAGCTGGGATTAAAATTCAGGTTAGTCTGACTCTAAAACTCATCTTCTATTTGATATATTCTCTCAGATAATTGACTTTAGATGATTGAAAATGTATCAGACCTTAATATGATAAAACCAAAAGGGTCTGTTCATGTAAGATAAAACTTAAGAAAGGACTTTGGTACTTTAGCCTTTGTTGAAGCTTACCAAATGAGGGAAAAGCCAGTCTATATCCAAGAAGAATATTATAAATTTAACTTAATCCTCTTTCTTTTTAAATTGTTATTAAGCAGAGTTCTTACTCTGACAGCAAAAGAAGGTGACATCCATCTCTTGGATCTCTAGCTGCATTTTAAAGCTTTGTCATTATGCTCAGAGGCAGAGGTTTTCTGGCCATAACCTGGTCACATGATCTTCCCCAATCCATTGACCCAATGAAGGGAGGGGTGTACCAGTTCCTGAGAATATCAGTTTCTCAAATTGTATGGATTTTTGAGCAGAAAGAGAGTTAGGGAATGTTTGGAGTATGAGTATGTTTTAGGAAGAGAAGGTATATTTTCCAAGTCTTCCAGTAGTGTTTTTCTTATTCCATATCAATTCTGCTATAGCAACATAAATGCTCTACAGACCATGTCATTGGAAGCTCCCCAATTAGGGAAACATAGTTCATACAAGAAAGATTGATAAAATATTCCACTGAGGTTCCTGTTTCAGTAATGGCAGAGTTACTTGTTTAAGACTATCGACTATCCCTCCTATGGATAACTATAAAGTTTGGACAAAATATAAAAACTATTTAAAGCAAAGTGACTAAAAGCAGGTAGACACTGGAGGAGTTTCAATCGTTAAAAGAAGGAACATGTACTATTTGAGATTCATTTTTACTTGGCATTTTCCCTTAGGGCACTCCCTAGTCTGTGAAGCTTAGGATAACTATAACTCAAGCAGAAAGCCACAATCTGATAGGGCCCACATGTCAGAAGACAACATTTAGGGCTCTGTTGGGCTGCCAGAGTGGCTGGAAATTCAGGAGGAAATGTCTAGAAAGGAAGGAGTGAATCAGCATGTCAACTCCCCTCAAATCTGTGGCGGATCTTTGAATTGCAGAGGAGACTCTAAAGAGACAATCAGAGAGTCACAGCTTGAAGTTTGAAAGATTTGAGCAGATATTTCAGATGCTGCTCACTGTGGGTTTAAAATCTATGTCCTGCCAAGTTAGAAGGGACTGATAAAAAATTCAGGCTTTCCATTGAAAGCCCAAAAGGGCCATGATTAGGAAGAAAATGATGTCTCAAGATTAAGAGATTCACCCTAAAACTAAGGGTACACCTGGAATAGACCCACCTAACCAATGTAAAGCCCAGCCTTTCCAACTGCAAGATGACTGGCCAGTAACCTGCAATCTGCTAGAACAAAAATAGTCTTCAGAAGAAGCTAATAGAATGTAGGGTCTATACTATGCATTATCCACAATATCCAGTAAACCATAAACATTATTAGACATGTGAAGAAAAACAGAAAAAAGTGACTCCTCACCAAGAGAAAAACTAGTGAATAGAAATGACTCAAAGTTAATCCAGATGGTAAAGACTAGAAAGTAGCTATTACTAATACATACAAAGATGTAAAAAAAAAGATGGTCATAATGAATGATAAAACATGGTAAGTTACAGCAGAGAAATGAAAGTATAAATAGAATTAAATAAAAATTCTGGAACTGAAAAGTGCAATATTCGAAATGAAAAATTCATTGGATGGGTTTAACAGCAGATTAGAGATGGCAGAAGAAATAGTCAATAAATTTAAAAAAAAAGAAATTATCCAATCTTTGAAAAAAAGAGAAAAAGATTGAAATAAAAATAGAACCTCAGTGACCTTCAGGATAATATTAAACCATATAATACATGTGTAATTGGAGTCCCAGAAGAATAGGAGGGAAATAATGTGGCAGACCAAATATCCGAAGAAACAATGGCCAAATTTTTCTCAAATTTGGTGAAAAAAATCTACTTAGATACTCAAAAAGCCCAGCAAACACCAAAGAGGACAAAAAAAAAAAAAAAAAAATCATACTTAAGTTCATCATAGTCAAAATTCTAAAAACCAAAGATAAAGAAAGAATCATGAAAGGAGACAGAGGAGAAAAAAAAGACATATTACATATAAGGGAACAAAAGTACAAATGATAGCTGAATCCTCATCAGAAATAATAGAAACTAGAAAACAGTAGAGTACCACCTTTAAAGTGCTGGGAAAATCTGTCGATCCTGAATTCTATATTTAGTTAAATATCCTTCAAAAATAAGACATTTTCAAATAAATGTAAGTTGAGAGAATTTGTGGCCAGTATATCTGCAATATGGAAAATGCTAAAGGAAGTTATTCAAGATAAAGGGAAATAACACTAGATGGAGATTAACATGTGTGAGAAGAAATGAAGAGCACAAGAAATGGTAAATATGTGGATAATTATAAATATAAAATAAATATAAAATTTAAAATATAGCATTTTTTCTTCTATTAATTTGCTTCAAAGATATTTGACTTATTAAAGCAAAAATATTGATAGTAATACAGATTTTTAGAGTTTATAGTATACATAGTTATAAATATATGATTATTATAGTGCAAAGGTTAGGGGAATGGGATTATATTATTCCAAAGTTCTTACATTTTATATGAATTAGTATAATATTAAATCTTATTATACTGTAATAAATGAATGATATATGTTACAACTCCTATACCAACAACTAAAACAATCATAAAAAGAGTTCTAGTGAAGAATTCAAAAGAATAAGTAAAATTGAATAATATAAAAAATATTAACAAACAAAAAGAAGGAAGGAATAGATGATTAAGAATACAAAAAATAGATGGAACAAGTAGAAAACAAATGGCAAAATGGTGGCCCAAAATCCACCAATGTCAAAAACAATATTAAATGTAAATAGACTAACACTTCAATTAAAAGACAGAGATTGTCACACTGGATAAAAAAGTAAGAACTATTTATACATTATCTATAAAAAATGCACTTTAAATATAAAACCATAGATAGGTTGAAAGTGGATGAATCAAAACAATATACTGTGTGGCTACAAATGTACCAGACAATGGACTTCCCTGGTGGTGCAGTGGATAAGCCTCCATGATCCCAATGCAGGGGGCCTGGGTTCAATCCCTGGTGAAGGAACTAGATCCCACATGCATGCTGCAACTAAGAGTTTGCATGCCACAACTAAGGAGCCTGCCTGCCACAACTAAGGAGCCCACGTGTTGCAACTAAGGAGCTGGCAAGCCGCAATTAAGGAGCCTGCCAGCTGCAACTAAGACCCGGTGCAACTAAATAAATAAATGAATATTAAAAAAAAAAAAAAAGTACCAGTCAAAATTGACTTCAAGTCTAGAAGCCTTGCTAGAGATAAGGAGGGACATTACATAATGATAAACTGGTCAATTCACCATTAGATATAGAAGAATACATACTGTGTGATCCATTTATATGAAAATTTTAAATAGGAAAATAAATTTACTATAATGAAATAAAATTGAGGTTTCCTATGAGAAGTAGGTATTGTCTGGAAGGGGACAAAAAGGTACTTGCTAGATTGTTGGAAATAGTCTATATTTTGATTCATCAAGCTTATAAAATTATATACAAAATAACTATGCATTTCACCTTAACAAACATTATCTTGATAAAAACTAGAATAAAAGGTGACCCACTGAAACTTAGTCAGGTTGCTAGGAATAGTAACCACCTACTGTCATAACTAATTATAAAATCTATTTTTATGTAGTAACACAGTAAGTTTCCTTAACACCTTGTTATTTCTGGCTATATTTATTGGTAAAGAAGTCATCATCACTCTTTGCATGGTAAACTCTATAACATTAAGATTAGAAGACAGCTGACTTTCAGCTTTCAGTAAAATGTTTATACATGATATATATAATGCATAATATATTTTACTCTTATTTATATTTAAGATATTTATTATTTACTTATCAATCACTATATGGTATTAATATATTAATATGTTTATAAATTATACATACTATAATATAATAAATATATGTAATTATACATTCATATATAATATGTGGCTATAAATAATCTATATAAAAATTAATAATTTTAAATCCCACTATTGTCAATATTTTAGTATGTCCTAATAGAATTCACTTCATATTCCTTTATTTTCAACCTTCTTGTAATCAAAGTGCATATGTAATCACACATAGTATTTTTATCTTAATTTTCATTATAAGCATTGTTAGTACATGAATAATTGAATAATGCAGTCATATAATTACATATTATATAATTATGATATAATGTTATATGTGACAGAGTTCCCATAATTTATTTAACCCTTTTTTCCTTTGCTGGATATTTTGATTTCTTCCTTGATTCTGTGTGCCAATTAATGTTGAGGTTAATATTACGATGCATATAGTTTGCTCCACATTTTAGATTATTTCTTTAGGTTGGATTCTCAGACCCAGGATTAGTAGGATCTTCTGGATATTTCTGTGGGGACGGGGAGTGGGCAAATAGATGTATGTATGGTTCTTGACATGTATTTTTCAATGTCACTAACATTGCACAAGAATTACAATTCCAGTACACCTCTGTCAGCATTGGAAATTATTGTGAAATATTTTTTTAGCATAGTATGTGAAAATAATAATTCATTATGTTAGTTTATATTTGTGTCAATTATTTAAAACACTGATTTCCTCTTTTTTGATAGCTGTATTCTTTAGTAAATTGTTTATTCATCCTTTGTTGATTTATTTATGGGGAAATAAGTATTTTTAAATTAATTTTCATATATTTTTAATCTAATAAAGAAATCATATCTGTTGAAAATATTTTTCTAGTTTCTAGTTGTGATCTTCTCTTTTGCTAATTTTGTTCATCTACAGAAGCTCTAAATTTTCTTTGAGGTAGATTTTATCACTTTTAAATTAGAAAAGGCATCTTCCTTCAAGAATTTTGATAAATATTTGATTACTTATCTTTGCTTTGATTTATTTTTAATATCTAGCACTTTTTCCACATGGAATTTTGTTTTGATACATAATATAATAGTATATACAACTTATATCCTTCAAACTGCTGTCCAGTCATTCCAGTATTTATAGAATAATCCTTTCTTCCTCTTTTGATTTGCGAAGCTCTCCTGATCATATATTAAAGTATTCATTATAATATTGCTCATTTATGGGGTATTTCTTTCCATAGATAGATTTAGTTATCTATTCTAATTTTAACACAGATGTCCACTTTCCAAACTTTAAGTTTATGGTTTCTAATAGATGAAGGCAACATTTAGAAAGTTAGGAGATTCATCCTCATAAAACTATTCTTTTCCATACCTCAATTATCTCAGTATTACATCTAGAGTCTCCCCAGGAGTTAAAAGTGGCCCTCTGGCTTCCAATTTCCCAAGTGCCCCACTCAGTGATAATTTATTGAAGGGAATGACCCTCTCATACCTCCTCCCTCTTTATTTCTCAACTGGGTACATCCCTCTTTATCGTCTGGAGCTCAAGACATAATTGCCTGAAAGCTCTCTGACCCATCATAAGGGTGTGTAGTCTCTATTAGATTTAGGAAAGACAAAATTAGTAATTCTTTTTTGATGCAAGAATTCAACTTCTGAGTGGAGGAAACATTTTTTTTTTAACCTAAGCAAATTACATTTGAAGACATCTTTAAAAAGGGAAGGGAAACTCTTAACTCTATGTCTCCCAGCTAACTCTTAATTCCTCAGGAAGTAAAACTGGTTCATGCATTGTACAGCCTCTTAGCACAGTGCAACTTTCCTTTAGAGCATCCATCAGAGTTTGTAATGTTGTCTTTATCTGTTTCATGACTTAATTAATGTTTCTATACTCCACTACCTACAATAATACTAGTCAACATTTATTGAGCGCTTACTCTGAATGCATGTGAAATGTGTAGGAAACTTTGTGTGGATCTTCTCACTTAATTCTTATAGCAACTTTCTCAAGCAGGTACTATAATTATTCCTAGGTAAGTAATATTATTATTCCCATTTTTAGATGAGAAAAATGGAGCCACAGAGAGATCAATAAATATCCCTTGAGGTGACATTGCTAGTGAGATTGACCAGGTTTTCAATCCAGGTAGCCGGATTCCAGATGCCACATTCTTCACCTCTAGGCCAGCGCTTTCCAATACAATATTCTGCGATGATAGAAAGGTTCTCTGTATGTGCTATCTAATACGATAGCCACTAGCACGTGTGAGCATTTGAAATGTAGCTTGTGTGACTGAGGAGTTGGATTTTTAACTTAATTTCAATGAATTTAAATAGCCATGTGTGGTTACTGGCTACTGTACTGGACAGCAGAGCTCTAGAAGCTGCTGGGCAAAAATTTCCAGGAACGATTGTACCCATTTTTGCTTATCATTCTACCCCAGTTCTGGCACAATGCCCCACATAATTTGTATTTATTGACTAAAACAAATAACTCAGAAGCGGTAGGATGGGGAGATGATAAGCGAAAACGGTGCTCTGAAAGCACCAAATTGTGAAGGATGCTCACCTCCAATGAAATCTCTCAAGCCTGTTTGGCATAAGTTTCATTTTTAAAATAGCACAAAATAAACATAATAAGATGAGTATTAGGGATTCATTTGGTAACATTGAGGATATTCTTATAACTCATACTTGATAAGAAGGGAAAAGGGAAATGGCATCAAATAGTAACCTCTGAGAATCGGCACTTATCTGACAAGAAATGAATTTAATGTCAAAATACACTTTCTGGACTATATTTCTACCATGAGCCAAAAAATCCTAGTAGTTGTTTGTAAGGTGGTGAATGACAAGCTCATTCACACTCTTTTCCCCAGAAAACACTCTAATGTTTTTCTGCCTATTACTGAATGTATCTTTCTTGTTGGAAGTATCTGTCTGAGCTATATCTGGTGTTTTACATTCTATCACCCGGTATATGTATTTGTTGTCACTGCTCAGAACAATAATCTAACAGTTAGATTAAGAGTGTAAAGAGACTCAACTCTATTTCATAATTAAATGTCAGAAAGTATTTCCCTACTGGTCATGAATGCTGAAGTTTCTAGATAATGCACCATTAAATGTACTCAAATGTACTCATATCAAATGTATATAGGGAGGATGGGAGGGAGGCTCAAGAGGGAGGGGATATGGGGACATATATATGCATGTGGCTGATTCACTTTGGTGTACAACAGAAACTAACACAGTATTGTGAAGCAATTATACTCCAATAAAGATCTATTTAAAAAAATGTATATTAAAGCAGCACTGCATATACATTATTAGTAACTTTTAGTAGTAAAAGTAACTTCCAAATGTGCTAATGCACTTTTAGAAAACTACATTAAATGTTCCCCCAAAAAGCTGTGCTTGATTGACAAGCTGTGCTTGATTAAATTGCAATAATTGAAAGAGCTAGAAATTTTGGTTTGAAATAGATAATAATAGCACCTCAAAACTTAAAGCATTTCACATTTCTTCGTCCTGTTACATCAAGCCACTCAAGTAAGAAACTTGTACTATATGAATCTGAATGAAATTGCTCTATTGAAAAAAAAAAATTTAAATGGAAATGCTCACTTAAAGAACCAGAGCAGTTATAGATATTTGGCTGTGCTATGGTGGGAAAAATCTGACATCTTTGCTTTCTTGTTGTTGTTAAGCTTTCCAGATTATTTACTTAGTTCTAGTGTTGATTCTAAAATTTTGACTATGAAGTACAATGACCATGAAATCAAATGTTTGTAGGAACAATAATCAAAGTAGAATGTTTTCAACTTTGTCACCATCTGTGAATTCTATATACTCTGTCTACATTACCAGTATTTCTATTCTCAGTGAAGTAAAAGGCACAATGCTCTATTTTCCTATGAGAATAAAAAGAAAAATCTTTATAATGATTTTTCTCCAGCCGTAGGAATAAAATATGGTAAACAACAGATCTTAAATTTTTCAACTCAGTGTAACTCACCACCACAAACCAAAAAATATGCCCGTTTTTGCCATATTGATTTTCACTTTGGAAAACGTAATATGTTCACTTTGTTGATATATCTTATCTCATAAAAGGACTAGATAAAAATCAATAAAATAATATTGTCTTCTGTCATGAAAGATACATGAAGTCTGGTGTTGTATTCTTTTTTTTAAGATGTGTACAGTTAGATGCTTTAGGGCAATTTACGTAGGTTCTTTCTGTTCTGGTGATATTAGTAACCCATCATTCTGGTTTCTGACCAAGCACCTCCTTCTCCCTGAATATGCATTAGAGGGTGCACAGGACAGTCAGCCTTGGCACTAATAAAGCTGAGTGGCCCTCCTCCCATCTCTGTTTGAACAGTAAATAGGAAAGAAGATGCTTCCCATTGGCCAGGTTAAGCACATTAGTATCTGTGAATCCTGGGTGCAGCTGGCCAGGTGCTCCGTACTTGAATACAATGAATGGGCTTTACCTTGCACTGGCAGAGAGTACACTCAGTGCCATGTTTGATCCAAGAGGACCCAGTGAAGCGAACCACATTCATCTCGTCCAGGCAAGTTTTGGTGATGTCATTACGGATGGTGTCGGCCTGGCAAGGGTCGGTGACACAGCGTGGGCAGCACTCATTCTCTGGGAGGACACTGAATTCACACTCCACCTCTGGGCAAGGCAGGGGCCAACAGTCAACTTCCCCTTGCTATAAGGAAAGCAGATGAACAAGGGCAAAGGGAGGAGGAGGGAGGGAGCACATTGTTTACCGAATACTCAATTTATTTGATGGACATTTATACTCAGACCTTCACAGCTATGAATCTTGCAGGGAATCCACAAAAGCCCTATCAGAGAGATGAGACCTATACTGCAGATGGATTATGAAACAGTCTTCAGGGGTTAAACAAGAACAACAATAAAGGAAAGCAAAAACTCTTTCTCTTAAAGCAAATTTGCATGCCCTTCTCTTTCCCATGACAAAGGAGAATTGTTTACTACAGAAGAGGTTTTTACTTAGTTTCTGCCTATGAGATGCTTTTTTCATTTTTACGATCTTTTCCCCCTACCTTCTCATTTATTCCCTTCTGCAAAAACAAAGTTTTGTCCACTGACAAGAAAGTAAACTGAAATATGAAGGAAATTTGACAGTTTTTCTTTGTTCATTTATACGTTTCTCAATGTAGGGACTTTGGAAAAAACAAAACAAAACAAAACTAGGAGCTGATTTCAGTCATTTTTATTCCACATGAGAAAATTGTGTGAATTGGATCTTTTTAAAATTTAGTTCCCACCTGTTTCTTATTTTCTTCATAATTCTGAGTCTCATGGTCTTGGAGATGAAAGCGGCCTTCAGGCACAGAAACTGACCTTGCTCTTTTAATTGATTTTTGGGTTGAAAGTATAAAAAGGAAGCAATAAAAAAGCATTGCCTTAAAAATATCTTCACACAAATAGAAAGGAAACTAGTCCTAACTTTAAAAGTAGCATCTGTGAAACTTTCTTCTATAAAGACATATAGACCAATTTTCCTTTTTATTTACACCACTAGAAAGAAACAAGAAATTTGGTTAAATGAAAAAATGATTGGTATTTTCTTTATCAAGTCTTCATCTTCTTTTTAACCTATTGTTTCCAGTAGAAGTTTCATAAATATATACATTTAATTCTAAGATTCTAGTAAGTATTTATTGCATATCCATATTATGTAAAACAGAGTGCCCACCAGAACAGCATTGCCAGTAATAATCTTTAGAAAGATAAAAAAGTGTGTTATTTTTGTTTTTGTTTTCTTACATCTAAGCATAATTGATAGAAATGGATTAACAAAAGGTCTATTGGAAAAAGTGATTTTTTTTGAATGCCATTATTCTGTTCATAACTGTCTCTAAGTAAACCTAAGCTGAGTGGGATTGGGGAAGCCAGGAGAGCCTTTTCTTCTTTTGAGCTCTGGAGATAGTCCTGAAAGACTGACATGACATGGTGTACCACATCTACCCACAGATATTCCTTCTCAGGTCCTGAATGCATAACCATCACCTTATCATCCTAACCAGGTTCACTTTTTGTAACTCCCAACACTATGGCCAGGTACCGAGTATCGGTGCAGGGGGCAGGGCAAGGTTGCTTTACGATTTCAATTCTGGGATTAAACGTTTCCCTGAACTTCACATAGCTGAACTTACCAAGCAGCGGCACTGCTGGCAATTCTGGACCCAGGTGTCACCACTGTTGTACAAGGTTTCCCCATTTTGATGGAGGCACTGACTGCTCAGCCTTGGGTCACATTCGGGGCAGCAGAAAAGATCAACCGTGGGATTCTCACAGTCACAGACCATCCGTCGACACATTACAAATCCATTCTGTATGACAAGGGAAAAAAAAGCAGTTACCAGAAACCTCCATTTCTCAATATACTAACATCATACGTATGTGTGTATCTGTGTGTGTGTACATGTGTATATACACACACACATATACATTTTATATACATTACATACTATGTCTATAATCTCAGATGTTGATTTGGAAGTTGAGGTAATTCACACTGTTTACCCAATATAACTGATTTTCCTTAAAATTCCATTTTGTAGCTAACACCCAGAAAATACTTAAGCTGGAGAACTTTCAATTTTCTTTCCACACATTACTCTTTAAATGACTTGGCTGGAAAGAAAATTTTCAGAAATAACCAGTTAAAATGATAACCACTGCATGGCTCTTATGTGTAAATAAATTGTGTGTGTATATATAAATATACATTTACTTGTTTATTAATATAGTAATTTGAATACTAACTAAATTTTGTTTTGTGTGAGGGCTTGTATGTTTATATTTGGTAGCTAGTCAACAAGTTTTACATATTATTAAGTTTCTAGAATATTTTAACCTTATGATTTGTACAAGCTGTTATCAATTTCTTTAATAATAGTTGAGTCCTTGGTATTATTCATTTAACTATAATTTAAATGTCTATTATCAACTGGGTACACATAACAGAACACCTCTCTAAAACTGAAATATAACCCAAATAGATATTTTTCACTTGCAGGCCATAGCATATTCATTATGGTTTCATTTATACATTCATTCAAATATGATATTGTGACTATAGAAACATTAGCATAGTTAGAAACAAAATTTTACCATATGAATAAATAAACACATTGTGGCATTTCCATACAATGGAATACTATTCAGTAATAAAAAGGAATGGGTTACTGATACGTGTAATGAATATAAATGAATGTCAAAACATAATGCTGAGAGAAAGAAGTCAGACACAAAAGAGTATGGACAGTCTTCCCTTGGTATCCCTGGGGGATTGGTTTGAGGCCTCCCGTGGATACCAAAATCCGTGGATGCTCAAGTCCCTTATATTAAATGGCATGGTATTTGCATATAACCTATGCACACCCTCCGGTTTACTTTAAATTATCTCTAGATTACTTATAACATCTAATACAATGTAAATATTATGTAAACAGTTGCTGGTGTGGGGGAAATTAAAGTTTTGCTTTTTGGAACTTTCTGGAATTTTTTTTTTCCCAAATATTTTTGATCCACAGTTGGTTGAATCCATGGATGGGGACCCTGCAGATACAGAAGGCCAACTGTGTTATATGATTCCATTTATATGAGGCTCTAGAAAATACAAATCTAATCTATAGAAACTGGAAGCAGTGTTTGCTTGAGGCTAGGGCTATGGGACTAAGAAAGGACCGAGGCAACATTTTGGGTAGGTAAAAATGTTCTGTTATATTAACTGAGTGATGGTTAAATGGGCGTATGAATTTGTCTAAGTTCATCAAGCTGTACACCTGAAATATATGCAAATTACACCTCGATAAAAATGGTTACAATGTTTTGTTTATACTAACCTGACACGAGCACACAGAGCACCGGTCATTTTCCAACACCCAAATCTGACCATTGTGCTTAACTTTTCCATCATGGATGCAGTCCCCTGTGCAGTTCTTTCCGTGAGGACATCGGCAATCATATCCACCATCCAAGTTAAAGCAAATGGTATCATTGGCACAGCTGTGCCTCCCGGTCCCACACTCGTCAATATCTACAGCCAAGAAAAGGCAGCAGGCAATGTGCTTAGAATATGCTCCGTTTCAAACAACTGCAATCAGGCAAGTTGTCTCCTGACATAAAGCATTAAACTGGAAATTAATTTTCATCTTACTGGCATGCATTTCCTATTAATGCTGACTAAAGCAATGTTAATGATCTAGGGATTTCACACAAAAAATATTATCATGCTTGATTTCAAACACCAAATAACCTTGGCTAGATTTTTAACTTTTATATCTCTGTAAATACCATTAGGCTTTATGAAACATTTATATTTTTTGAAAGTTAAGAATAGGACTCAATGTTTCAAACACAAACAGTTTGGCAGTGGAAATTCTAAAAGTGCCTATTTTTTTTTTTAATTGGGGAAATCATCCTCAGTGTTAAAATGGTGCTTACACAAAATCCTTTCTTAGTGGGAAATGAAATGTCATGGAAGACCTGAGGCATTTTTATTCAGTTTCAAGCCCTGTTCTCACAGCTATGTCACCCATATGTAACCTCTTTCCAGTGTTCTGCCCAGGTGTTCTTCCCTTAACAGTCCAGGCATTTTCACACTGTCCTTACACCCTGCGTCTCACCCATGGAAGGGCAAGTGACCATAAGCAATTACCATCTCTCGCACAAAGAATCCCCCAGTTCTTAACTTTTCCATTTCAGATCGTTTCATCTCCTGCTTGACTCAGTTGGCAACTTCTCATTCTTCACCTGACCTCACCTATTCCATGGCAATCACAACCTAAAGCATTTTCATACAGATGAAAAGCAAACATATGTTGACCCACAGATCAGGTCCATATGAAGATATGAGATTCATTTTATTTATCCCCATCATTTAAAGGTCACAAGCCAAAATACATTTCAGGGATACTGTATGAGTGGCAGTAAGGAGTTATTTCCTTTTTCACCTGAGTAAAGGTCAAGAAAGAAAGAATTAAATCACAGCAGGAAAAGTGGGTTAGAGAGAGGATGGAATATATAGCTTTTAACTAGGGGAACTGTACACTGATTTCCCTTCAAAATTATAGAGTTTAGTAACTATCTTCCTTAAATGGTTTGATTTCAACATTGTTGGAGACATGCACTGGTCAAGATTATATTTTAGCCACACTTAAATTCTTAAATACTTAAATTCTGTCATATACGTTTTCCTGAAAATAAGTTACATGATTACTTCTCTCTATGTACTTTGATTTTTATTAGTTCCCGTATCAATAAAACCAATGAATTGAGATGACAGCTGAAAAGGTTTCTATTATAACTACAGTAAACTTTATTATAGCTTGATTTGTCAAGGATAATACTGCTTAAAATTAAAAACTATGATCAAAAAAATAACTCTTAGCTAGCATGAGGATATATTAAAATTTTAAAAAATACATTGATATATATATATGTATACATACATATATATCAGATGAGAAAAAATTTTTCTCTTGGTAATAGAAATGAATTTTGTAAAACACATCTATATTTGTTCTAATCCGAATAATAAGATGTCTTTGATGAGTTGATATTTGTCTCCCATTAAGTATTTTTGTAATTAGCAATTATAGTAAGCAAGAAAAACATTAACCATAGTTGTTTGGTCTCTTTGACAACAATCTCTACAAATACCTCTTACTACCCTTTTAATATCCACTATATTTATATACATTTTTTATATATTTAACCCTTTAAATATCCACTAATATAAGGACACTATTCCGTTAATGGCAATGGCTGGATTTTTACAATCATTTCATTTTGCCTTACATTTAAAATAAAAGCTCTGCTAACAGGTTTGTTTGCTTGCTTGGTTAAAGGCAGACAGAGTCCTTGGATATGATGCAGAAGACAAAGAAGAGAAGATATACAGGTACAAAGAAAATACGTACCCTTAAATAAAGTACATTAAAAATGAAGAAATAGAATAAAAAGCTGCTTACAACAATGGTTGGCATGATGTACTTGTCATGCCTGGAGAAATATATAGGCAAAAACATCATAATGGACTATCCTATTAGATTTGAATTAATTTGAACTTAACTTTCCTGCTTGTTATCTATACTGGGTTTCCCAGTGCCGAAACTATTCTCAATTGAATGATAGTATAGAATTTTGGAATTCATTTTTACATATAGTTTTATCATAATATAAGATTCCTGCATTATATACATAATATATACATAAAGAGTATATATTCTGCCTTGAAAAACCTACTAAAGTATACAGAAATTCCAACTTTAAAAATACTGAGAAGCAGAAGCAAGAAGAACTAAAATCCTGCAGCCTGTGGAACAAAAACCACATTCACAGAAAGACAGACAAGACGAAAAGGCAGAGGGCTATGTACCAGATGAAGGAACAAGATAAAAACCCAGAAAAACAACTAAATGAAGTGGAGATAAGCAACCTTCCAGAAAAAGAATTCAGAATAATGATAGTGAAGATGATCCAGGACCTCAGAATAAGAATGGAGGCAAAGATTGAGAAGATGCAAGAAATGTTTAACAAAGACCTAGAAGATTAAAAAACAAACACCTAGGAGAATTAAAGAACAAACAAACAGAGATGAACAATACAATAACTGAAAAGAAAAATACACTAGAAGGAATCAATAGCAGAATAACTGAGTCAAACGAACGGATAAGTGACCTGGAAGACAGAATAGTGGAATTCACTGCTGCGGAACAGAATAAAGAAAAAAGAATGAAAAGAAATGAAGACAGCCTAAGAGACCTCTGGGACAACATTAAATGCAACAACATTCGCTTTATACGGGTCCCAGAAGGAGAAGAGAGAGAGAAAGGACCAGAGGAAATATTTGAAGAGATTATACTCAAAAACTTCCCTAACATGGGAAAGGAAATAGCCACCCAAGTCCAGGAAGCATAGAGAGTCCAATACAGGATAAACCCAAGGAGAAACACGACGAGACACATAGTAATCAAATTGGCAACAATTAAAGACAAAGGAAAATTATTGAAAGCAGCAAGGGAAAACCGAAAAATAATATACAAGGGAATTCCCATAAGGTTAACAGATGATTTCTCAGCAGAAACGCTACCAGCCAGAAGGGAGTGGCATGACATATTTAAAGTGATGAAAGGGAAGAAGCTACAACCAAGATTACTCTACCCAGCAAGGATCTCATTCAGATTCGCTGGAGAAATCAAAAGCTTTACAGACAAGCTAAGAGATTCAGCACCACCAAACCAGCTCTACAACAAATGACAAAGGAACTTCTCTAAGTGGGAAATACAAGAGAAGAAAAGGACCTACAAAAGCAAACCCAAAACAATTAAGAAAATGGTCATAGGTACATACATATCGGTAATTCCCTTAAACGTGAATGGATTAAATGCTCCAACCAAAACACACAGGCTCACTGAATGGACACAAAAACAAGACCCACATATATGCTGTGTACAAGAGACCCACTTCAGACCTAGGGACACATACAGACTGAAAGTGAGGGGATGTAAAAAGATATTCCATGCAAATGGAAATCAAAAGAAAGCTGGAGTAGCAATATTCATATCACATAAAATAGACTTCAAAATAAAGAATGTTACAAGCGATAAGGAAGGACACTGCACAATGATCAAGGGATCAATCCAAGAAGAAGATATAACAATTATAAATATATATGCACCCGACATAGGAGCACCACAATACATAAGGCAACTGCTAACAGCTATAAAAAAGGAAGTCGACAGTAACACAATAATAGTGGGGGACTTTGACACCTCACTTACAACAATAGACAGATAATTCAAACAGAAAATTAATAAGGAAACACAAGCTTTAAATGACACAATAGACCAGATAGAGTTAATTGATATTTATAGGACATTCCATCCAAAAACAGCAGATTACACTTTCTTCTCAAGTGCTCACGGAACATTCTCCAGGATAGATCACATCTTGGGTCACAAATCTAGCCTCAATAAATTTAAGAAAATTGAAATTACATCAAGCATCTTTTCTGACCAGAACGCTATGAGATTAGAAATCAGTTACAGGATAAAAAACGTAAAAAACACAAACACATGGAGGCTAAGCAATACATTACTAAATAACCAAGACATCACTGAAGAAATCAAAGAGGAAATCAAAAAATACCTAAAGACAAATGACAATGAAAACACGATGATCCAAAACCTATGGGAAGAAGCCAAAGCAGTTCTAAGAGGGAAGTTTACAGCAGTACAATCCTACCTCAAGAAACAACAAACAGCTCCAATAAACAATCTAACCTTACACCTAAAGGAACTAGAGAAAGAAGAACAAACAAAACATTTCTCCAAAGAATACAAGCACATGGCCAAGAAGCACATGAAAAGCTGCTCAACATCACTAATTATTAGAGAAATGCAAATCAAAACTACAATTAGGTATCACCTCACAGCAGTTAGAATGGGCATCATCAGAAAATCTACAAACAACAAATGCTGGAGAGGATGTGGAGAAAACGGAAAGCTCTTGCACTGTTGGTGCAAATGTAAATTGATACAGCCACTATGGAGAACTGTATGGAGGTTCCTTAAAAAACTAAAAATACAATTACCATATGACTTAGCAATCCCACTATTGGGCATATACCCAGAGAAAACTATAATTCAAAAAGACACATGCACCCCAATGTTTATTGCAGCACTATTTACAACAGCCAGGTCATGGAAGCAACCTAAATGCCCATTGACAGATAAATGGATAAAGAAGCTGTAGTACATATATACAATGGAATATTACTCTGCCATAAAAAGGAATGAAGGTAAGAAAATGGCAGCCTCCAGGAGGGCACACATCGGTGAGTACTCTCCAGAACTGCCGCCGGCCATGTCTTTGTCCCTGCAGTGAGCCATAGCTGTCCCCCACCTCTGCAGGAGACGCTCCAATATTAGCAGGAGAAGAGAGGGAGGATGAATAGAAGAATATAACAAGCTGGCAAGTTCTGGAATGCCATGTGGATGACAGGCTCTTGGTGCTCCAGCCAGGCATCAGGGCTGTGCCTCTGAGGTGGGAGAGCCAAGTTCAGGACTGGTCCACAAGAGACCATCCAGCTCCATGTAATATCAAACAGCGAAAATCTCCCAGAGATCTCCATCTCAATGCCAAGACCCAGCTCCACCCAACGACCAGCAAGCTACAGTGCTGGACACCCTATGACAAACAACTAGCAAGACAGGAACACAACCCCACCCATTAGCAGAGAGGCTGCCTAAAATCATAATAAGGTCAAAGACACCCCAAAACACACCACCAGACGTGGACCTGCCCACCAGAAAGTCAAGATCCAGCCTCATCAACCGGAACACAGTCAATAGTCGCCTCCACGAGGAAGCCAACACAACCCACTGAACCAACCTTAGCCACTGGGGACAGACACCACCACCAAAGGGAACTACGAACCTGGAGCATGCGAAAAGGAGACCCCAAACAGAGTAACTTACGCAAAATGAGAAGACAGAGAAACACACAATAGATGAAGGAGCAAGGCAAAAACCCACCAGACCTAACAAATGAAGAGGAAATAGGCAGTCTACCTGAAAAATAATTCAGAATAATGATAGTAAAGATGATCCAAAATGATCCAAGATGATTTATGTTGGAAATAGAATGCAGAAAATACAAGAAATGTTTAACAAGGACCTAGAAGAACTAAAGAACAAACAAACAGTGATGAACAACACAATAAGTGAAATTAAAAATTCTCTAGAAGGGATCAATAGCAGAATAATTGAGGCAGAAGAACGGATAAGTGACCTGGAAGATAAAATAGTGGAAATAACTACGGCAGAGCAGAATAAAGAAAAAAGAATAAAAAGAATTGAGGACAGTCTCAGAGACCTCTCGGACAATATGAAACGCACCAACATTCGAACCATAGGGGTCCCAGAAGAAGAAGAGAAAAACAAATGGTCTGAGAAAATATATAAAGAGATTATAGTTGAAAACTTCCCTAATACGGGAAACGAAATAGTTAATCAAGTCCCAGAGAGTCCATACAGAATAATACAGAAGCACAGAGAGTCCCATACAGAATAAATCCAAGGAGAAACACGCCAAGACACAAATTAATCAAACTATCAAAAATTAAATACAAAGAAAAAATATTAAAAGCAGGAAGGAAAAAACAACAAATAACACACAAGGGAATCCCCATAAGGTAAACAGCAGATCTTTCAGCAGAAACTCTGCAAGCCAGAAGGGAGTGGCAGGACATGTTTAAAGTGATGAAAGGGAAAAACCTACAACCAAGATTACTCTACCCAGTAAGGATCTCATTCATATTTGACGGAGAAATTAAAACCTTAACATACAAGAAAAAGCTAAGAGAATTCAGCACAACCAAACCAGCTTTACAACAAATGCTAAAGGAATTCCTCTAGGCAGGAAACACAAGAGAAGGAAAAGACCTACAATAACAACCCCAAAACAATTAAGAAAATGGTAATAGGAACATACATATCGATAATTACCTTAAATGTGAAAGGATTAAATGCTCCAACCAAAAGACATAGACAGGCTGAATGGATACAAAAACAAGACCTGTACGTAAGCTGTCTATAAGAGACCCACTTCAGACCTAGGGACACATACAGACTGAAAGTGAGGGGATGGAAAAAGATATTCCATGCAAATGGAAATCAAAAGAAAGCTGGAGTAGCAATTCTCATATCAGACAAAATAGACTTTAAATCAAGGCTATTACAACACACGAAGAAGGACACTACATAATGATCAAGGGATCGATCCAAGAAGAAGATATCACAATTGTAAATGTTTTTGCACCCAACATTGGAGCACCTCAATACATAAGGCAAATACTAACAGCCATAAAAGGGGAAATCGACAGCAACACAATCATAGTAGGGGAATTTATTTAACACCCCACTTTCACCAATGGACAGATCATCCAAAATGCAAGTAAATAAGGAAACACAAGCTTTAAATGATTCAATAAACAAGATGGACTTAATTGATATTTATTGGACATTCCATCCAAAAACAACAGAATACACATTCTTCTCAAGTGCCATTGGAACATTCTCCAGGATAGATCATATCTTGGGTCATAAATCAAGCCTTGGTAAATTTAAGAAAACTGAAATCGTGTCAAGTATCTTTTCCAACCACAACACTATGAGACTTGATATCACTTACAGGAAAAAATCTGTAAAAAATACAAACACATGGAGGCTAAACATTACACTACTTAATAACCAAGAGATCACTGAAGAAATCAAAGAGGAAATCAAAAAATACCTAGAAACAAATGACAATGAAAACACGATGACCCAAAACCTATGGAATGCAGCCCAAGAAGTTATAAGAGGGAAGTTTATAGCAATACAATCCTACCTTAAGAAACAAGAAACATGTCAGATAAACAACTTAACCTTACACCTAAAGCAATTAGAGAAATAAGCACAAAAAAACCCCAAAGTTAGCAAAAGGAAAGACATCATAAAGATCTGAGCAGAAATAAATGAAAAAGAAATGAAGGAAACGATAGCAAAGATCAATAAAAACTAAAATCTGGTTCTTCGAGAAGATAAACAAAATTGATAAACCATTAGCAAGACTCATCAAGAAAAAAAGGGAGAAGACTCAAATCAATAGAATTAGAAATGAAAAAGGAGAAGTAACAACTGACACTGCAGAAATACAAAGGATCATGAGAGATTACTACAAGTAACTATATGCCAATAAAATGGACAACCTGGAAGAAATGGACAAATTCTTAGAAATGCACAACTTTCCGAGACTGAACCAGGAAGAAATAGAAAATATGAACAGGTCAATCACAAGCACTGAAATTGAAACTGTGATTAAAAATCTTCCAACAAACAAAAGCCCAGGACCAGATGGCTTCACAGTCAAATTCTATCAAATATTTAGAGAAGAGATAACATCTATCCTTCTCAAACTCTTCCAAAATATAGGAGAGGGAGGAACCCTCCCAAACTCATTCTACGAGGCCACCATCACTCTGATACCAAAACCAGACAAAAATGTCACAAAGAAAGAAAACCAC
The DNA here is from genome assembly GCF_028021215.1 of Eschrichtius robustus. Lineage (NCBI taxonomy): Eukaryota > Metazoa > Chordata > Mammalia > Artiodactyla > Eschrichtiidae > Eschrichtius > Eschrichtius robustus. Next base: position 37,406,980 of record NC_090836.1, read on the forward strand.
AGGTCAATATCACTGATGAAGATAGATGGAAAAATCCTCAACAAAATACAAGCAAACAGAATCCAACAGCACATTAAAAGGATCATACACCATGATCAAGTGCGGTTCATCCCAGAAATGCAAGGATTCTTCAATATAGGCAAATCCATCAATATGATACACCATATTAACAAATTTAAGGGGAAAACAATATGATCATCTCAACAGATGCAGAGAAAGCTTTCGACAAAATTCAACACCCATTTATGATAAAAACCCTGCAGAAAGTAGGCATAGAGGGAACTTTCCTCAACATAATAAAGGCCATATATGACAAACCCACAGCCAACATCGTCCTCAATGGTGAAAAACTGAAACCATTTCCACTAAGATCAGGAACAAGACAAGGTTGCCCACTCTCACTACTATATTCAACATAGTTTTGGAAGTTTCAGCCACAGCAATCAGAGAAGAAAAAGAAATAAAAGGAATCCAAATCAGAATAGAAGAAGTAAAGCTGTCACTGTTTGCAGATGACATGATACTATACATAGAGAGTCCTAAAGAAGCTATCAGAAAACTACTAGAGCTAATCAATGAATTTGGTAACGTAGCAGGATACAAAATTAATGCACAGAAATCTCTTTCATTCCTATACACTAATGATGAAAAATCTGAAAGTGAAATTAAGAAAACACTCCCATTTACCACTGCAACAAAAAGAATAAAATATCTAGGAATAAACCTACCTAAGGAGACAAAAGACCTGTATGCAGAAAATTATAAGACACTGATGAAAGAAATTAAAGGTGATACCAACAGATGGAGAGATATACCATGTTCTTGGATTGGAAGAATCAACATTGTGAAAATGACTCTACTACCCAAAGCAATCTACAGATTCAATGCAATCCCTATCAAACTACCACTGGCATTTTTCACAGAACTAGAACAAAAAATTTCTCAATTTGTATGGAAACGCAAGAGACCCCGAATAGCCAAAGCAATCTTGAGAAAGAAAAACGGAGCTGGAGGAATCAGGCTCCTTGACTTCAGACTATACTACAAAGCTACAGCAATCAAGACAATATGCTACTGGCACAAAACCAGAAATATAGATCAATGGAACAGGATAGAAAGCCCAGAGATAAACCCATGCACATATGGTCACCTTATCTTTGATAAAGGAGACAAGAATATACAGTGGAGAAAAGACAGCCTCTTCAATAGCTGGTGCTGGGAAAACTGGACACCTACATGTAAAAGAATGAAATTAGAACACTCTCTAACACCATACGCAAAATAAACTCAAAATGGATTAAAGACCTAAATGTAAGGCCATACAGTATCAAACTCTTAGAGGAAAACATAGGCAGAACACTCTTTGACATAAATCACAGCAAGATCCTTTTTGACCCACCTCCTAGAGTAATGGAAATAAAACCAAAAATAAACACATGGGACCTAATGAAACTTAAAAGCTTTTGCACAGCAAAGGAAACCACAAAGAAGACCAAAAGACAACCCTCAGAATGGGAGAAAATATTTGCAAATGAAGCAACTGACAAAGCATTAATCTCCAAAATTTACAAGCAGCTCAATATCAAAAAGACAAACAACCCAACCCAAAAATGGGGAGAAGACCTAAATAGATATTTCTCCAAAGAGATATACAGATTGCCAACAGGGACATGAAAGAATGCTCAACATCATTAATCATTAGAGAAATGCAAATGAAAACTACAATGAGATATCATCTCACACTGGTCAGAATGGCCATCATCAAAAAATCTACAAACAATAAATGCTGGAGAGGGTGTGGAGAAAAGGGAACCCCCTTCCACTGTTGGTGGGAATGTAAATTGATACAGCCACTATGGAGAACAGTATGGAGGTTCCTTAGAAATATAAGAATAGAACTACCATACCACCCAGCAATCTCACTACTGGGCGTATACCCTGAGAAAACCATAATTCAAAAAGAGTCATGTACCAAAATGTTCATTGCAGCTCTATTTACAACAGCCAGGACATGGAAGCAACCTAAGTGTCCATCAACAGATGAATGGATAAAGAAGATGTGGCACATATATACAATGGAATATTACTCAGCCATAAAAAGAAACAAAATTGAGTTATTTGTAGTGAGGTGGATGGACCTAGAGTCTGTCATACAGAGTGAAGTAAGTCAGAAAGAGAAAAACAAATACCGTATGCTAGCACATATATATGGAATTTAAAAAAGAAAAAATGGTCATGAAGAACCTAGGGACAAGATGGGAATAAAGACACAGACCTACTAGAGAATGGACTTGAGGATACAGGGAGGGGGAAGGGTAAGCTGGGACAAAGCGAGAGAGTGGCATGGACATATATACACTACCAAACGTAAAATAGATAGCTAGTGGGAAGCAACTGCATAATACAGGGAGATCAGCTCGGTGCTTGCGACCACCTAGAGGGGTCGGATAAGGAGGATGGGAGGGAGGGAGATGCAAGAGGGAAGAGATATGGGGACATATGTATATGTATAACTGATTCACTTTGCTATAAAGCAGAAACTGACATACCATTGTAAAGCAATTATATCCAATAAAGATGTTAAAAAGAAAAAAAAAGGAACGAAATTGGGTCACTTGTAGAGACGTGGATGCATCTAGAGACTGTCATACAGAGTGAAGCAAGTCAGAAAGAGAAAAACAGATATCACATATTAACGCATATATTTGGAACCTACAAAATGGTACAGATGAACCTGTTTGCAGGGCAGAAATTGAGACAAAGAAGTAGAGAAAAAACGTATGGACACCAAGGGGGGAAAGCGGCGGTGTGGGGAGGGTGGTGGTGTGATGAATTGGGAGATTGGGATTGACATGTATACACTGTTGTGTATAAAATGGATGACTAATAAGAACGTGCTATATAAAAAAATTAATTTAAAAAAAAAAAGAGGAAAGCAAAAGTACTGAGAGACAAAGGACAATGAAAACACGATGATCCAAAACCTTTGGGATGCCGCAAAAGCAGTTCTAAGAGGGAAGTTTATAGCAATACAATCCTTCCTGAAGAAACAACAAACATCTCAAATAAACAATCTAAACTTACACCTAAAGGAACTAGAGAACGAAGAACAAACAAAACACAAACTTAGTAGAAGGAAAGAAATCATGAAGATCAGAGCAGAAATAAATGAAATAGAAACAAAGAAAACAATAGCAAAGATCAATAAAACTAAAAGCTGTTTCTTTGAGAAGATAAACAAAATTGATAAACCATTAGCCAGACTCATCAAGAAAATGAGGGAGAGGACTCAAATCAATAAAATTTGAAACGAAAAAGGAGAAGTTGCAACAGACACCGCAGAAATACAAAGCATCCTAAGAGACTACTACAAGCAACTCTATGCCAATAAAATGGAAAACCTGGAAGAAATGGACAAATTCTTAGAAAGGTATAATCTTCCAAGGCTGAACCAGGAAGAAATAGAAAATATGAACAGAACAATCACAATAATGAAATTGAAAATGCGATTAAAAATCTTCCCACAAACAAAAGTCCAGGACCAGATGGCTTCACAGGTGAATTCTTCAAACATTTGGAGAACAGCTAACACCCATACTTCTCAAACTCTTCCAAAAAATTGCAGAGGAAGGAACACTCCTAAACTAATTCTATGAGGCCACCATCACCCTGATACCAAAACCAGACAAAGTTACTACAAGAAAAGAAAATTACTGACCAATATCACTGACGAATATAGATGCAAAAATCCTCAACAAAATACTAGCAAACAGAATCCAACAGCACATTAAAAGGATCATACACCATGATCAAGTGGGATTTATCCCAAGGATGCAAGGATCCTTCAATATACGCAAATCAATCAATGTGATACACCATATTAACAAATTGAAGAATAAAAACCATATGATCATTTCAATAGATGCAGGAAAAGCTTTTGACAAAATTCAACACCCATTTATGACAAAAACTCTCCAGAGAGTGGGCATAGAGGGAAGCTACCTCAACATAATAAAGGCCATATACGACAATGCCACAGCAAACATTATTCTCAACGGTGAAAAACTGAAAGCATTACCTCTAGGATGAGGAACAAGATAAGGATGTCCACTCACACCACTATTATTCGACACAGTTTTGGAAATCCTAGCCACAGCAATCATAGAAGAAAAAGAAATAAAAGGAATACAAATTGGAAAAGAAGAAGTAAAACTGTCACTGTTTGCAGATGAGATGATACTATACACAGAGAATCTTAAAGATGCCGCCAGAAAGCTACTAGAGCTAATCAATGAATTTGGTAAAGTTGGAGGATACAAAATTAATGCACAGAAATCTCTTGCATTCCTATACACTAATGATGAAAAATCTGAAAGAGAAATTAAGGAAACCCTCCATTTACCATTGCAACAAAAAGAATAAAATACCTAGGAATAAACCTACCTAGGGAGACAAAAGACCTGTATGCAGAAAACTATAAGACACTGATGAAAGAAATTAAAGATGATATAAACAGATGGAGAGATATACCATGTTCTTGGATTGGAAGAATCAATATTGTGAAAATGACCATACTACTGAAAGCAATCTACAGATTCAATGCAATCCCTATCAAATTACCAATGGCATTTTTTACACAACTAGAACAAAAAATGTTAAAATTTCTATGGAGACACAAAAGACCCTGAATAGCCAAAGCAGTCTTGAAGGAAAAAACCGGAGCTGGAGGAATCAGACTCCCTGACTTCAGACTATACTACAAAGTTACAGTAATCAAGACAATATGCTACTGGCACAAAGAGAGAAATATAGATCAATGGAACAGGATAGAAAGCCCAGAGATAAACCCACGCACATATGGTCACCTTATTTTTGATAAAGGAGGCAAGAATATACAGTGGAGAAAAGGCAGCCTCTTCAATAAGTGGTGCTGGGAAAACTGGACAGCTACATGTAAAAGAATGAAATTAGAACACTCCCTAACACCATACGCAAAAGTAAACTCAAAATGGATTAGAGAACTAAATGTAAGACCAGACACTATAAAACTCTTAGAGGAAGACTTAGAAGAACACTCTTTGACATAAATCACAGCAAGATCTTTTTTGACCCACCTCCTAGAGTAATGGAAATAAAAACAAAAATAAACAAATGGGACCTAATGAAACTTAAAAGCTTTTGCAAAGCAAAGGAAACTACAAACAAGACCAAAAGACAACCCTCAGAATGGGAGAACATATTTGCAAACGAATCAACGGATAAAGGATTAATCTCCAAAATATATAAACAGCTCATGCAGCTCAGTATTAAAAAAACAAAAAACCCAATCCAAAAATGGGTAGAAGACCTAAATAGACATTTCTCCAAAGAAGACATACAGATGGCCAAGAAGCACATGAAAAGCTGCTCAACATCACTAATTATTAGAGAAATGCAAATCAAAACTGCAATGAGGTATCACCTCACACCAGTTAGAATGGGCTTCATCAGAAAATCTACAAACAACAAATGCTGGAGAGGGTGTGGAGAAAAGGGAACCCTCTTGCACTGTTGGTGGGAATGTAAATTGATACAGCCTCTATTGGGAACAGTATGGAGGTTCCTTAAAAAACTAAAAATAGAATTACCATATGACCCAGCATCCCACTATTGGGCATATACACAGAGAAAACCATAATTCAAAAAGACACATGCACCCCCCAATGTTCATTGCAGCTCTATTTACAATCACCAGGTCATGGAAGCAACCTAAATGCCCATTGACAGATAAATGGATAAAGAAGTTGTGGTACATATATACAATGGAAGATTACACAGCCATAAAAAGGAACAAAACTGGGTCATTTGTAGAGACGTGGATGGATCTAGAGACTGTCATACAGAGTGAAGTAAGCCAGAAAGAAAAAAACAAATATCGTATATTAATGCATATATGTGGAAGCTAGAAAAATGGTACAGATGAACCAGTGTGCAGGGCAGACACAGATATAGAGAACAAATGTATGGATACCAAGGGGGGAAAGTGGCGGGTGAGCAGTGGGGGGATGAAGTGGGAGATTGGGATTGATATATATACACTAATATGTATAAAATGGAGAACTAATAACCCGCTGTATAAAAAAATAAGTAAAATAAAATTCAAAAAACAAATACTGGTACATGCTTTAGTGAGTGATTGGAGAAATAATGTTGCTGAAGCCAGTGGTCAAGTGTCACTTCCCATCGAACTTGAGCTAGCAGCAGCTTTTGACACAGGTCCTTCCCTCTCCCTGATAAATTTCCTTTACTTGCTTCCTATGGATGTTTCTTCTGCCCACATACACATTCTCCAGGTGTGGCAGTTACAGTATGAATAAGATTTAGCCAAGCAAAGAGGAGGTAAAGACTGGTCTAGTCAGAGGTAAGGGTGTGTTTGAGTCCCAATGTTCAGAGCCATCAAGATGTGTTAGAGGATCAGAAGTACTGGTATGACTTGAATGTCTAGGGAGAGCAGAATGGGTAGACATGCAGCTGAAGAGGTTCTTAGGGATCAGTTAAAAGTCATGTTGTAAGAAATTTGAACCTTATCTTAAAGACAATAAAATGTCATTTTTGGGAATTGCAAAAAAAAAATGATAATCAGATATCCATTTTTGAAAGGGTCCTTTGGCTTCACTGTGGAAAAGGGATTTAAATGGATTAGAAATTGAAGCTAGGAGACCGATTAATAGACTGTTCAGTATTCCAGGAAAGAGATGGTCATATAATAAAAGGAAACACTTATATAGTGGTTGGTATGTATCAAATTCTAAGTACTTTCATATAATGACTCATTTTATATAATGACTCACAACAACCGTGAAAGGTACCATCATTATCTCCATTGTATAGATCAGGAAATTGAGGCCTAGACATGTTGAATAACTTTCTCAGGGTCACACAGCTAGTAAGGTATACAGCCCAGATGGGAACCCAAGCTGTCAGGCTCCAAGTCTGTGCTCGTAGGCATAATGCTGTATTGAATAGTAGCAGTGGGGATGCATAGAAAGAAACAACAAAACTAAAATCTTCCAAGATAGAAACAACAAAGATACAGCAACTTCTTAGTGATTTGTTGGCTTCAAAGACTAGGGTGAGAGAAGGGTCATGAATGATTAGATTTCCCTCTTGGAAAATTTGGTTGATGCTATTTATACAAAGAAGAGCAAGATTTTTCTGGGGAGTGGAAGTAGGTGGCAGGGATGAGCAAAGACATGAGTTAGTTTGACATGTTGAAATACACTTTCCTCTGGGCTTCCAGGTAGAGCTATCCAGCTGGATATGTGGATCTGGAATTCAGAAAATAGGACTGGGCCAAAATATAGATTTGGTGGAGATACACTTTCATCATTCCCTTTCTCAAAAATAAACTTTCAGACTCAAGTTCAAACTTATTAGAAAGGCATTTAAAGCCACTTCCTTTGCTGGCACTCTCTTTCCCTATCTCAATGAGCCAATAATCACATCATACTTAAGTCCTGAAACAATGCTAGATATTCAATCCTTTCTTGATCCCAACAGGAAATAATTTCTCTCTTTGTTTCATTATGGCTCTGAATTCATACTTTTCTTATGTATTCATCATTTTCAACTTTGCAGCTTTCTCCTCTATTGAAAAACTTACTACATTCTATCTTGTATGACAGTTGTTACTGTACATATTTTATCTCGACTGCAAGCTGAGAGCAGTGATCATACCTCCTTTATATTTCTTCACAGCAGGTGCCTGGTAAAGTACCTCAAGGTACCTGTGCATAGATTCAGTAACCACTTCTTGAGTTGAAATAGATTCATTTCATTTTCATACTTTTCCCTGATTTAAGTTTAGAATTTATAGTATTTGGCTTGAACATAATACTCAAAAGATGTTACCCTATAAACATTTTTTTGGGGTCATACAAGTTCAAAAAATCCTCACCAAGCATAAAGATAATCCAGAAATAAAAGCTTTAAATAAAGGTAAATGTGGGCATGAAAATACAATATTCTTACCTGGAAAAAAAAAATACTGGGCTTTATCCTCAGAGAGAGACAAATTTTCAGGCACATTAGGAATGATGATATGGACAAGGAAAATGGTACCCTTGTACATTACCTGGCAATTCAATGTCTACACCTCTGAAGTAAATGGATGAGCAAAACAGTTTACACTTTGTATGAATGCAGTTTATAAACATGTATTTGTAGATTACACAGCCTAAAAAGTAGTGAAACAGTGCAAAGTTATTTATTCACATTTTCAAATATGAATATTATACTTCAGCATAATTATAAACCCACTGCTGTGGCTTTGTCCACGTTGAAATGCTTCTTTTCTTTTCCCCCAGCACAGAAAAATTGAACCTGCTCAGATATAATCACACTCTTAAAATTGCATCCTTCTAAATACTAATATTACAATTCTACAAATCACTGAAATTGCAGTAAATAGATAGTTGTTAAAAAGAAGCACTTTAGTTCTCTCTTGTTTTATACAACATAGGTGGGTTCTTTTAAAAGTATTCTTCAGAGCACACTGTCTTCTGAAAGAGTAGCAGATTTTTATGACAATCATTATAAATTATACTGGAAGATAATAATAGAATCATCTTTCTAGAATTGTGGTTCTTTTTAAAAAAGTAAGATTTCCCATTCTTTCTGTATTTACGGAATTTCCTCAAAAAGCCTTTTCTGTGTAGGCATTTCATAGAATCCTTTACTTCCCTATATTCATCTTTATCATGTGTTATTTTAATGGCTAGTTTCACTTTGTTACTTTTGGACACTAATGAATGCACTAATTATGTTTTGTCATTTTGTCCTGACCGTTACATCTTTACTGTATGTCATATCATATGTCTAGTGGAAAAGTGAAGTACTTCTTTTTTCTCAGTTAAATAAGCAGAGTTATCGACAGAGAAAGAAGAGAAAGAAAGTGGTATCTAAGATTTGAGGAGACGGAAGACGGTATGCAGGGGAAAGTAACTAAGAGTTGCAGGGGAAAGTAACTAAGGAAATAAAGTAGGAATACTGGGTGATGTCGGTGGTCCTCAGAGCAGGTAGTTTACAAGATGGCCTCCAACGATCTTCACCATTTAATATTCACATGCTTGTGTAATCCTCTCCCCTTGGACTTACTGACTGGCTTCTAACAAATAGACTATGGGAGAAGTGATGAAATGTCACATCTGAGATTCAGTTATGGAAAGACTGTGGCTGCCATCTTGGGCACCTGCTTATTCTAGGGGAAGCCAGCCCCCAGCCCTGTGGAGTAGCTTATGTGTTAAGGAAACAAGGCCTGCCAATAGCCACATGAGTGACCTTCATTCTCTCCACTCCCATCCCAGACAAGTCTTCAAGATGAGACCACATTCCTGGGCAACAACTTGATGGTAGTAACCTCATTAGAAACCTTGAACCAGAGGCATTCAGTTAAGCTGTGCATAGATTCCTTACCCACAGAAGTTGTGAGATGACTTTTGTTGTTTTCAGTTTCTAAGTTTTGGGGGTAACTTTTAATGCATCAATAGATAACTAATACAGCCCTCTTGAGACATGTGGTCATAAATTTAAAAGATAGTGAAAGCAGTTGCAAATATAAAGTAAGATAGTCAGCAGAGGTATGTATTTTTTCTAGTTACATTCTGATGCACAGAAAAGGATACCAAGCAAAATTAAACACAGGTTACCCCTAGAGCAGAAGAGGAAGGGATGGGAAAAAGGGGGAGATGAAATAAAGATACATTTTCAGCTTTGCTCTATATACTTCTGTATGATCTGAATTATTTATAATCAGCTTGTATTCATTCTTTATGGATGTAACTTAAAATAAAATAAAAGACAATCTTAAAAAGGTAGCATTGAAGATTTCTTCCTCATAATATACTATAGAAAACAGGCAAAATATTTTATCAGGGAAGGGCAAAATCACACGGTTTGATCGGCTTCTTGAATGGCATTCTCTACAGGGCTGGAAGTACGCATTCTGGAACATTCACAAGTGCCAGGTAGAGGCTTCAGACACAGCTAAGTGGTTATTTGCAAATGCCAGGTTTTAGCCCCTGGTAAGGCAGTACCGTTCCCATTCCGCGTAACAATCCAGATGAACGTTCCGCTCAAGGTCCAGAGCTCTGCAGCTGCTGGCAAAGCACGCTGGGAGCCTTGGCATCTATCATCCAAGTCTGTTTCACTTTTCTCTGTGTGAAAACCTCTTGAGGCCCAAGGATAAAAGACATCTCATCATTTAAGCGTCAAGCACTGCTAAGTCAGATTCTCCAAGGCTTTCATCGACTGTGTCATTTTAGCCACATCATTCTCTTAGGCTGTTACTCTATGAAGGTGTAAACACCAGTGGAGAAAATAATGACTTCTTGAGGTTTGTTTTGTTTTCCAATCCTATGCCAAAGCCTTTTAGTATGGTTGGTTTCCCTGACAATTATTCACTGTGCTTTGCTTACTCTGCCTGCCTCCTAACTATCGTGCCCCTTAATAGAGGATATAAGGGAGCAGAGTTGTCAATTCACTGAAAATAAGTCAAAATTCATGGTAAATAATTGAATATAATCTTTTCAAATTTCCACTCTTATTAGATTGACATCTTCTGTGAAGCAGGGACCATATCTTCTGTATCCAACATTCACTAAATATCTCTGACTTTGCCAGGTAAGTGATACATTAGGAATAGCCCAGAGTAGCATGAATTATGTTTCCCTTGGCCATATCATCATTGTATTTCCTCTACCCTCATTTTCCCTCTATCCTGCTTTCCTCATCTATTTTTTTCTAGCTCTTTTTTGGGTCAGATTTTTACATGCTGCCATTTAAAAAATTTATCTGACATTATGGGTTTATTCATTCTAAAACACCCTTCAACAGTATCCACAGAAAATTGGTTTACTATTGCAGGTTTTAATTATCTAAAAATCAGTTATCATAATTAGCAAGAGAAAGTTAGATTTTAACATGTTTCTAATCACTGTTGTATAAACACACAGCAAAAATCACCAATACCTTAAATGTTAGATCAATGTCTACTATTTACATCTTTCTGCATTTTCCTCAATTTTAAGACTTTAAACTTTAGGTCTTCTCCTTGTACTGACCTTCACACGATTCTCCACTTGGTGAAAACATCCCATTGTCATGGTAGCCATCTCTGCACTCACAGTGGTACCATCCAGGCAGGTTGATGCAGTTAGCACGGCTGTCACACTGAACAAAGCCATCAGAGCACTCATCAATGTCTATTCGGGAAAGAAAACAGGAACGGGATGTTATACAATTGCTGCCTTTCTCTCAAAGAAACTAAAATATTCTGTTAGATGGCTACTAAAATATTTAGTGCCAGCAAATCCTTAAAACTGAGAAAACATAAAATCAAGAAAGTCTACTTGGTTGTTGAAAGCTATACAGAAAGAATGTAGTGGTATTAGCAATAGGAGAAACATCTAGACAGCTTCTCTGTTGCAAAAGTCATCCAACTGCAGAAACTGGAAAGAAACCATCTGTGATAGTCATTGGTGCTGCTAACCAAATATTTCCAGCTCTTCTTCTGGACACAAGCTAGGATTGCCGTGTGACTTCCTGAAGTCAATTAGGGAATGACATGCGTCACTTCCAGAGAGAGCCTTAAAGATGCAGTGTGTGATTCACACACACCCTTCCCCCATCACAATGACCAGCGATTTCCAGAAGCTCTGAAGATCAGCCTGAGTCTTGAGTGAAGACGACATGGGGCACATTCCTCCTCTAGTTGGGGTGGACGTAGAGTATAAGCAAGAAACGAACCTTTTTGCTTTAAGCCACTGAAATTTTAGGGTCTCTTATTACTATCAACATAATCTCCAGTATATGGCAATAGCATTCATGCACCAACATGCTTCAGATTTTGGAGAATATATCCCACCTATGTCACCTTTTAATGTGTTTCACATATATCATTACTTCATTCAACCCTCAAAAAAAATCTTGCCATTTAGACAGTATATTGAACATATGAAAAAAAATGAGGCAAAAGGAAATTATGGGATTTAACCAAGGTCACCTAAGAGTTCATGTTTGCCTGACTTTCTGGTGTGTGCTCCTTCATACAAGTAGACACAGGCTGAAATTGGCAAAATTGTCTAAACAAACAGAGCATGTATCTTGAGTTTCATATATTTCCTCCAGTGGCTTATTACTATTCCCAAATGTTGTGAGACTTTTACTCTTCTTATTCAGTCTGTTGATTAATGGGAACATCTGACGTCCACCCAAGTCTCTTTAATCAGTCATAGAGGAAAAAGTAATTCCTAGAGTTGCCTTACAGAGTGTCCCCTTCTTCTTAATACCTTCTGGGTTTCTGGGTGCTTTGGGGTTGCCTCAGGCCTTGCTAAATGATCTGACGGCACTGTACCATCACAGCTGCCAAAAATATCCATCTTGACAACCCTTTGCCATGACTGCAGATTCCACTCGCCAAGGTAGAATAGCCTTTTCTTATATGTTTTCCACACCTGCATCATATTCCCTGCTGCAGTGACCAGCATGACAAGTCCCTCCTACTGATGGGAAGACCAGATACTTTTTAGAGTCCTTTCCTCCCAGACAATGCACTCCAGCTCAGCAGTATCTACTGCCTTGTTAGTCTCATCTAACTTCAAATTCTTGGAAGTATATATTTCTTTCATTTTCTTTTAAAATTTCCTCTTTTACTATGTTCAATTTTTAAAGAGACAAATTTTTGAATAAGTAAGATTTTTAAAAGAAAAAAAAGTCATCACTCATATACTTCTTGATAAGCCCAGAGTTCCTTCAGTAAAACAAGGCACAAACCATTCTCTTAGATTAGGTAGTAAGCCAAAATAAATATTTTATATGATTGCAAAATTTTAACATTATTTCTGAACTATGAGTGATTTGCCTCTGTGGTTTCTCTTCTGAAGAGTCAGTTCCTTACCGTTAGTAATTCCTATTGTCAAAATAATTGTTAGTGGCCAAATCAGCTAAGCATTGACTTCCTGACACATAGCTGATGTGGATTGCTTCCACTTACTAAGGCCTCATAGGTTTTATGAAACAGCCTATCTGTACTTCAGGGGCCTCCCTAACTGATGATTTATAAATGGGACTAAAATGCTATGCTCATTTCAGCTTTATATGGGCTTTTCTTCTAGCCCAAAAGATGCAGGAAATTGGTTATGTCATTTCTTAAGTGCATGGACAAAAGAAAACAGGTTGGAATTTAAGCTTTAGAAATGAGTTTGTTGGAAGGTCAGGAGGGGGATGTTTAGAGTACCTCATTTTAGAATAATTTGGTCATTAGCATTGGTGATTTGGAAGTAAATATTAATAGAACAGAGCCTTATCCACTGAAGCAACCTTCACATCTCTTATTTACCCTTTAATTTAGTTATTTTTTCTTGCTGCAACACAAGGGTTACCTCAGGTCACATGACACAGATATATCTTTCAATATTTACTCCTCACTCATTTTCTCCTGTCACTCTTTCTAATCACCAGGCCCACTCCTATACTGCTTCATCCCCATTTCTCTTTGTTTATATTACAGCAACCTTCCTTGATCTATATCCATTAAAGTTTAATAGAAATGTTACACAGTATACTAGTGCATATTCCCTGAAGACTGGGGATGGAAACATGTGCTGGCCATAATGTATTTTCCTATACAATCTGAGTATCATTATTTGACTATTAATACTAAGCAGTATTTTAGAGGATAGATATGCAAATATATATGTCACTCACTAATTTATCATTCAATACTTACTGAATACCTGTTATATGCCAAGTACTAAGTGCTGGGGAAACAAGGATACATAAAGCAGAAGTAATTTCTGCCCTTACTGGGTTTACTATCTATCTAAAGTGTGTTTTATTTTAAGAAAATTAAATTTATAAAAATCTGAATTTACAATCATGCAGGACAGTGTTTCCCAACATGTTATATATCTGCCGCCACTGGTATGGTATTTAGGTGATAACAGGCAAATATTTTATTTTAATGGCTACATTTTTATATTTCTGAATTATTTCTATTTATAGTAAGTGATACTAATAGTACAGTAGTGAAATTGTATTTAAATTTAAAAAGTGAGAGGGATTACAGAAACAACAGTAAGTAGATATTGGTATAAACAGTATATGAATATGACAAAACTTATTAAGGTGGCATATGAATGACTGGAGTTTTGAAAACACTAAGATACAGTATGGAGCAATTATTCATATCTCAGAAGGATTTACTGAGTAGTTCATTAGGTAGCAAAATGTCTTAATTCATTTAAAATATTACTCAACTTATAAAATATAGTATAAGTATACATATGTCTTGGCTCAAATTATATACTTGCTACCATTTAGGATAGCAAAGTAAGACTAGCCAGATAATATACATTGCTTTGTTTTACACTCTCATGTTCCTGCTAATTTTGATTTGTTTATGAAAACTTCTCTACTTTGGTAAAAGTCGGTAGAAAATGAAAGTGTGCTTGAATTGCCAAAGTATGCACTTTCCACCAGAAGGTATGTTTGTTTGGCTCATGTTCTAATTAAAGTGAAAGATGAAACAAGCAGCCTTATCTGTAAGCTATCTGATGGTATGTATATCTTTAGTTACTCAGTAATCATTAATAAGTAAAGAATTGAAATCTGATCCACAATTTAAGAATTAAGTATATTTTATCTATACACAAATGTAGATATTACTATGAGTTAGAACATATAAATGCACACATATTGTGTGCAATTTCAGATATGCACATATTGTGCTTTACGTATCATATAATAACAGAAAGTAGTAAAAAAAAATCAAATGATTTATTTCTTCGGTACTTTCTCTAGGTCAGTTAAAAGCAAACTTTATATTATCTAATTGAGTTAGAAACACAGAGAACAGCAGACCTAGGGGGGGAAAATGTTGTTATTTTATTCCATATAAGAACTACCAAGTTTGAACAAATTACTTTCCAAACCGAATTAAGAGTATTCAAAAAGGTTAGTACAGGATGTATAAGCTCATATGATTTAGTCTTAATTATAAGGACCTTAATTTTATACTCTGTAGGTACATTATATAAAAAACTAAAAATAAATTTTATGAAAAACTGTGATTTCATTATATATTCTGTCTTAGAAAGGAACTAGTTCCTTAGGGACAATTAGACCTTTTTCACTAGCTACATTTAAAACAGTCAGCTAGTGATGATATTGAGATGCTGTCCCAGAGCACAGAGAATCTAAAATCCAAAAGATATCCAGCCATCCAACAGCAGTCACGAATAGCAGTCATACTCCAGAGACCAAAATCAACTTAGAAAATGGAAGTGGAAGGCACTGTGGGGATAGATTTTCTAGAAAGTACATATGTTTTGAGGTAATCATTGAAAACAAACCAACAAGCAGAAAACAAGAAAGGAAAATGTATGAATTATAAAGAAGCTCACATATGTCAGTATCTTGTTTTCTTTGCCTCCCGCAGGTGTGGTGACACAAGACTGCATGCCTCCTACAGTGTCACAGACCACTGGCTTCAGAGGAGGCCAAACAAAAATGGCTTTTGACATCAGCATTTAATGGGTCACTTTGGAAAATGACAAATTATTTCTTTGTAAAATTAAGTGTAGTTATAAAATGAGACACTTGAATGATAAACAAACCCTTTCTCATGCATAGTAACAGTTATTTCTATCATAACAACATAACTAAGAATAATAAAAAGTGTGTAAATATCTAGAACCATCCATACCTAAAACAGACCCTAATCATTAGTTTAACCTGCTACCCTATTCAAAAGAAAAGAAAATACAATTATTTTTTTAAATGAGCATGGTACTTTTAACGGCAAAGTCAACTCATTAGAGTACTGTGTTTCAACGTATTTATTATTAATAAAAACCCAACATAATTTCTCATAAAAAAATAGTACTTGGACTATTTATATCACTATCCTATGCACTGGTAGTTAAATTATACTGATAAACAGTAGGCAATTAAACACCCTCAAAACAATTAATCAACTCTTGATTACCCACATGTGGATTATTTGCTTTGTAGATTATCCACAGCATTTTTTTTTTAAATCACAAGGTCATTTCCCTCTGTCTTTTGTTGAGCTTCTGGGGAGTCGGCTTTCAACATTTAGATGTGAGTGCTCAATGAAAGCAAACTCTTTTGAGCATTACATTGTTTTTTACAACTGTTCCAGACTTGGGTATAAAATATCCAAAATTTCATAAAAAGACTGATTTTCTCATGTGAACTTTTTGAAAGTAAAATGACAATATATGCAAATAAAATTTGAAAATCCTAAAATCCTCTTCACAAGTTGGATGATAACATTGGAGATTTAGTGAAAATTATTTTCACTACTTTATAGTTTATAATTAGGAAGTTAATGACAACTTGGCAAAACTGTCAAATACCTGGAAAAGCTGGATAAAGATATTTTAAGATATATAATTTCTTAGAAAGTTTCTGTGCCATTTACTATTTTAAAAAGACTTTACTGATGATGTAATGCAATAAAATAAAGGACTAAATCCATGTAATGAAACACCTATCAGTAGTTCACCACTCTCTCCTAAAACTCTCCATGTTGCAAGGATATACCACTGTCTTAGTTCTTTTACCTCATTGCCCCTATATCTTGGTCTTCTTCTCAGGTCTTATCTTCTCAATCTCCAAAAGTTTGAGTTCCCTAGGGATCTATATTCAGATATTTTCTTTTCCATCTACTAACTTCTTAATGATTTCATCTAATACTAGGGCTTTAAATACTCAAACTCCATCAATACACTGAAAACTACCTGTAGTGGGTTGAATGCTGTTCCCAAAAACTTCATGTCCACTAAGAACTCAGAACATAACTCTATTTGGAAATAGGGAAGCAAGGAAAACTATGTATAGTAGATAAAACAAGAAATGAAGGTGAACACATATATTGGTGAAGGCTAAAAAGGTAACTTACATTAGAAAAGGGAATATGGAAGGGTGGTGGTAAAAGGAAGGTAAATCATCATCTATCATAGAAAAAAGTCTACTGGTAATGTCTAAAATTGACCAGTTAAACAAAGCATGGTATAAACATATTAGAAGAATTGGAAAGTGGTCCCCCTGGAAAGTGGTCCCCCCTAGCACCTTGTCTCAACTGGACTTTCACAAGAGAAATAAGTTCTAATGCCCTAAGGCATCCTGAGTAAATCATGAATGAACTTCTCTCCTGTGTATCTGGTATGGCACTAGTCATGTACCATCCTTGGGAGATCTGAGATGTTAGTTGCTCGGGTCATTTTCTGGTTTGTAGTTCAGGTGAGGAACTCCTTTTAGAAAAGCTGATAGAAGATAAGCAGGCAGTGAGTCAGGGGACTATTGCTTTTCATTCCAAGTTCTTCTGTTTTTGATTTTTTAAACGTGTCTAATTTCTCTCATATACGTAAAAATATTTTTAGAAAACATTCAGAAGCCTCATTTTTAAAGTGTTGAGTATAATATGATAGCAATTGGCTAGTAGTGATATCTAGATGAAAAGAAAGATGAGCCAGAAGCTCTGGAAAAAGATATCAGGACCAGAAACATGCGGATAATATAATCAGAACTGATACTACAAGATGCTTCTGAAATTGGAGCAGGGGGATGAAACTACTGAAGTTGAGATAACAAAGAGACGAGAAAGAGCCAAGGACAGTCCTTGGGGGAAAACGGAGGGAAAGAAAAGGCAGAGGAACTGTAGGAGGAATTGTTAGCAAGGTGGGAAGATCACAAGTGTAACCACAGGAACCAAGGGAGAAGAGAACCTCGAGGGAGAAGAAAGGACTGTCAACAATGCCAAGGAGTTTTTCCAATGTCCTCTTGTTGTAAATTTAAGAATAAATACTTCTGGTTTAACAGAGAGTTGAAACTCCCTGTGATGTATGAGCAACAAGTTGAACAAAGCGTTTAATAAAATGGAATTCTGGAAACTCCTTAAAACCTAAACATCTTTGCCATTACAATATCCTTTTTGCAAGGTAGCTTAGCTTAATGTGTAGGATATGAGGCAGAATACTTTTACTCATTCATTCAAGTACATATCAAATGTCTCGCATAGAAAACACACTAGTCATTACGGTGGTATACTCAAGAGTTCACAGTCTAATAAAAAATGCAGCATCAGCACAAGTACCTCAGACGCAAGGTAGATATGAGGCCTGTAGGAATAGTACAGGTGAAGATATAGGTGAATTCAGGAAAGAGACATGACCTCACTCTGAAACTCTGATCACTGAAAACTAGGCCACTGGAGTAAAACATGGCTGAACAAAAACTTCCAGATTTATTCCTGCAAATACTAGAAAATTACTTAAAACATTTATTCATTTATTACATTGTAATCAAGTACCTACTTTTAAAATCGGCATGTTTTTTTTGTACATTAGATGGTATTACGGTTAGGCTCCCAAGATAATATGAATGTGAAGCACCTGCTGGCTCTGTAATAATAAGTAGACTGGTTTTAATCAGGGTAAAACCAGGAAACTCTTAATTCCTATGCTGCCCTGAGCCACTTTCTAATAGCAAGGATTAGATCGCCTACTTGATATTGAGATTATTTCCGGAAGGAGAAAAAAGAAGCTGATTTCCTCAAACTATCCAGCAAGAATAAGATGGCTAAAGTGCCTGTGTGTAATAATTTAACACAAGCTTTCTAATTATTAATATAGCACTATAAAAGGCTTTTTGCATTTTGATGAGCTCACTTACTGGTTATTCAGGAAAACAAGCTTTGAATGGCACGCCAGGAATGGTAAGATGACAGTCAAAATAGCAACTCTGTATTTATTTGTGAGCTAACTGACAAACTTATATCAGGAGAAATACTGCTTTGAGCAAAATGAGCTCACTGATGACAATAAAAAAAGAAATGGAATACTACAGTTTCCATACATATCTGAATGAGAAGTCATCGGATAGAGCTTTGAGTGGGTGCTAAGCAAGAAATGTACTGATGAATGGCCTCTGTTAGCTTTGAGCAAGTGTCAGATCTCTGACAGACTATCTACTTTCAGACCACTTTATTATAACCACTGCTTCCATCTCTGCTAAAACACCCATTAGCTTGATACAGGCTTCTCAGCCAGTAATGAAACATCACAGCTCTCCCACTTAGTTAATTGAAGGGGAAAAATACCAAAAAGAAAGCAATTGAGCAAACCAATAACTCCTTCCAATTACAATTAAGTGAAACAGCCTATGGGTTTCTTAAAGACAGGTTTGCTCTTTTATGGTGCTCCCAAACCTCTTAACCACACAGGCTGATGGTCACTGCTTGGCCCTGTCAATATGAGGTCATTTAATCAAACTTCTTCCAGACTGATAATATTTTTTTGTTCACTTTAACAACCTATTTCTTCATGATCAATCAGATCAGTTGTGCAATTAGACTTGATCACTAAGGCAACACCAAATCATACATCAAAGGGTTTCCAATCTTGAGTATTTGAGCTAACAGATTCGGCCTAATTCTGTACTTGAGTAATGTATTTTAAAAAGGAAAAAAATCCTTTAGACAACATTTTTATGATTATCTGATATAAAGAAGGGACGAGGAGAGGGAAGATAACCGACAGTTGTCCGGCTACTAAGTGTCAGATATTTTATCTGGAAATAAAATACCATTACACTACTGTTTACATACACACACATTCAAACTTCTAAAAAAATATTCATATAGTGACTGGAGAAATGATATGAAGGGACCCAAAGGAAAAACAATCCCTATATGAGCAAAGCTGCTGCAACTACTTGTAGTTTTCTATGGAAGCACATGCGTTTCCCAGGAATTCTTCCTGCTGCTCAGAGGCAAGATCCATCCAAAGTGGTTTGGCAAGGCTTGACCTTCTAGTGGTTTCAGTGCATCAGTCAACAACAGAAGCAACGGGAAGTCTAGTTTTATCTACACTATCTCAGTATTAAGCTGCTAGAGCAAAGATAACGATCTAAATGTACAGTGATGAGGGAGTGATTAAATAAATGATGGCACATGCATAAAATGGAACGTTATACAGCTTACTAAAATGAGGTTTCTTTTTTTTTGTTAATAGGGGTATAGTTGCTTTACAATGTTGTGTTAAGTTTCTGCTGTACAGTGAAGTGAATCAACTATATGTATACAGTTATCCCCTCTTTTTTGGATTTCCTTCCCATTTAGGTCGCCACAGAGCACTGAGTAGAGTTCCTTGTGCTATACAGTAGGTTCTCATTAGTTATCTATTTAATATGTAGTAGTGTATATTCTTCCGAAAATTATTAATGACATGCAAAAGCACTTATGATAAATGTCATGTAAAAAAGCAGGAATAAAATTATGAAGAAAGTATTATTCCAGTATGTAAACATGTATTTCATTTTGAATAAGCAGTCATCTTCAGCTGGTGATATTACAGATTATTTTTATTTTGTGTATTTCTTCATTTTATAAATCTTGTCAGATTAAATATACATTGCTTTTATAATTTAAAAAGATTGTTATCTTATAGAATATTGTATCTTATATAATTTTATACAGCAACTATACTTCAATACAAATTTAAGAAATTAGATATACATTGCTTTTATAATTTAAAAAGATTTACAGAAAGGATATGGAGTTTATAAATAAAACCAGGATGGATTAGAAGAGTAGCTCCTATGCACCCTTGTAAAGTAATGTCTCAAGAAGATGGTCAAGGCCATCTACTCTCATCTCCCATGTTACCCTTCCACAGATCCCGTGGTCCAAGACTCATACTGGCCCTCCCCTTCCTTGCACATGAACTGGACTCTTCCATCTCCATGCGTTTGCCTACAAGTTTCCTTTTTCCTAGAATACACATTCTCTTCCTTGGACTCATCAAAATCATATTTGCAAGGCTCTTCTCAGGTCTTATGTTTCCAGGACACCACTGCAAAGTCTCTGGGTTCTAGTTCTCCTGCAGCACTTGTTGTTGAGTTTACCACAGTTGGCTGAGAGCCTATTAGACTTTTTTCCCTCCAGATTTATAGACATATAATTCGCATATAATATTGTATAAGTTTAAGGTATACACCATGTAGATTTGGTACACTTATATGCTGCAAAATGATTATCACCATGCTCAGCTAACATCTCCATCATGTCACATAATTACCATTTCTCTTTTTGTGGTGAGAACACGTAAGATTTACTCTCTTAGCAACTTTCAAGTATATAACACGGTACTGTTAACTATAATCAAAACTCTGTGCATTAGAACCCCAGAACTTATTCATCTTCTAGCTGGAAGTTTGTACTCTTTGACCACCATGTCCCCATTTCTCCCAACCCTCAGGCCTGCCCCGGTAACCACCATTCTACTCTCTGCCTCTGTGTGTTTGGCTTTTTTAGATTCTACATGTAAGTGACATCATACAGTACTGTCTTTTTCTGTCTGACTTATTTCACTTAGCATAATGCTCTCAAGGTCCATCCATTGTCAAAAATGGCAGGATTTCCTTCTTTCTTATGACTGAATAATATTCCACTGTATATATACCACATCTTCTTTATCGATTCATCCATTGATGGACACAGGTTGTTTCTAAATGAGAGTCCTCAGAGGGTCTGAACTTTACATTATTCATCTTTGAGTCTTCTGTTTCTAAGGTAAATATCTGTTGAATTCTGATGAATTCATCCTTAACAAACAGGACTGAGTCCTGAGTAGGAGGCATCTGGATTGACATATGAGTGTTTGAAGGCATTTGAAAGACAATTAATGAAATGAACTTATTTAAGCAATTATATTTCTTCAAAGGAAATAATTCTGCAGTAAATTTAAGAGCACAACTTAATTGCTGTTCTTTTAAACTTTGGCTCACAGTGAGTAAACCAAAAACAAGAAGGATTTTGGGACTTTAAAATCAAAGAAAAAAACAATATCAGTGAGGGAGGCTGACTTAAAAGATTAAGCTGCCTAAGTTTTCTTAACATGGTTTAAAGAATATCATATATACTGAGAAGTGTCATTTTATTTTCAATTAACCAACACTTTATTTAAGAACTACACTAACAATATCTGCCCTGAAATTTAAATTTGGGACTGTAAAGCCAAATAATAAATAGTAAATTTGTTTACATTTTAACTGGAACTATTTCAAATATGATGAATAAAAAATAGCTGTAATGCAAACTATAAAATTCAGCAGTCTATGCTTCTAATTTCCTACGGCAGATCATTAAAAAACAGGAAAACCCTCTGTTAATTCACCTTTATTTATGCTCTGGTGGCATGTTCGCCCTGAACTATGAAGATAGCCTCTGGAATTCTTTCCACTCTAATATCTCTTGTGCTTAGAGAACAAAAGAAATTCACTTAACTGGAAAAGCGAAATTTATTAGACAGGCAGGGAAAATAAATTGATGAATTCTACCTCGTTGGCTGTAAATTTTTCTACCCACATATTTAATCTCTTGTTATCTTGAAGAACATAGAGTCATAGTACCTACTAATAAGAGAAATTCCTGGGAAGAATACAAATAGTTATAGTATGCTTACTGTGGCAGATTGCTAGCAGATCTCAGAAATCTGTTTCTTCTTCTTCCTTGGCACACAGCTAGACTACCTGAGTTTCAGCCAATGGAACAGGAGTAGCCAAGGCTTTTAGGAAACAGATGTGCCGCCCTCTATCCTCTTTCTTCCCCTTCTGCTGGCTGGATACAGTTAATGAGGTCCCCAGAAACAGGAAAGGAGGGGTGGGAGAGGAAGCAAAAGAGAGAAGGAGTCTGGTTCCCTAAACTTCCTACCAATAAGAAACACTTACTTTGGACAGTTACTTGAGAATTAAACTTCTATTATGATTAAGTCATAATGTATTTGGACTCTTATTTGTTATAGCTAATAGTCCCCTAATTCAATACTATACCCTATATAAACTACGTGAAATCTATCTTTCTAGCTCACATACATAGGAAATCTAAGTAATGTTTGTCATGTGCCCTGCTTTATGATTTATTTTCCCTTGAATATAGATATTATTTTTTCTAGAAGCATATGTAATATACATAAGACTTGTATGTCCACATTTATATTAATTTAATTTATTCATTCATGCAACAGATTTGACTGAGAACCTACTATTTAGCAGACCTTGAGAATACAGGAGTAAAAGGAATATGAGACTTGACTTTGAGAAGCTCCTAAGGGAGTAAGAAAGACAGATCTGTGCAGCAGGAGTATCACCTGATGTACTAATAGGAGTGCTTCCTGTTTACTCAGCTTTCCCTCTGCGCTATGAATGGCCTTCTCTCCTAAGGGTCCTTCCTCCCTCCTCCAGGACCCATCCCCAGCTCACACAGAGGACACTGAGCTACCTACTTTGTAAACAGCAGCAAAGGCTGGAAAATTCAAAGGTGGAAAGATTAGTTAAGGGTGTTTGGAAAAATAGGAAAGGATTTAATGAGGAGACGATGCTAGGTCTGGGGAAGGATCCAGAAGACCATCTGAGGGTAGCATAGATAGGACCTGGTGCCCAACTTGGAGTGGAGAACCTCACAGTGACTGTGAGGTAAGTTTTGGTTATTCATAAGACAAAGCACCCCTCTGTAACACTGTCTACAGGAATCCCTTCAAAGTAAGTGAAATTACCCTGGACACAAAAACTGGAGGTGCCCAGGGAAACACGGGTCATACATGTTAGCATCTCCGGGTATACTCTGAAGAGAATGATCCCAGAAATTGACAGGTCTGATTGCCAATAATAGGGATTCACAGTGCACAGCCTTGGGATATTACTGCTAATACAGTATCGGCGGTGACGTCTGGAATGCAGTTATGCAATTTAAAAAAAATTACCTTGAGATCACTTAGTTAGATTATCTAGGTACTTTTCTCACTGCATGTAATTTTGACAGCATTTTTAGATATAGTAAACAGAAAATTTTCCAAAAGATTAATGTTATCAAAGGATTAATTGGTAACTTTGACTTGCTTTCCATGTCTCTTACTGCTTTAATATTATGAAGTAGATGAAATATACCCCTTACAGCTTGTTCTTTTTAAAGATGATCCAGAAATTAAAGTCCTATAATTATATCCTAGAGGGGTTTCTAAAAAGTCTCTAAATATTTTCTTCAAAATAATAACTTTTTTCTGACTGATTGACCCAAACTCTCTCTCTACTCAGATTGACTGTGTTTCTGGAATTTCAAAGAAAACTTCGATTACAGGGTCTCTTACAGTGAAGCTAATTATTCTAAAATTTTACATGTGATTATTGCCTTTTTCTGGTTAAAAAAAAGACTTCTACCAATAGTTATTATTATTACTACTACTAGCTCTCTGCAGATTATACAGAATTCTCCATAAGGAAGACATTTACAAATTGATTTTTGGCATATGATGTTAAGACTATATGAAAACATGCAAAAAGAACAAAAATGAGCCACCTACATTGTACTTACATTGTGAAGAAACCATCCCAAATCCTTGAATTAATAATACTGCTCTTTTCTCAGTGTCTTAAAGTTATTGCTGTGACTTTCAAATTTTATTGTGTCATAGGCCAAGGATCCCAAATGTGCCATACGATACGACCTATAATTTGAGATTCTCATTGCTGAGGCTTCATTTGGTCAGCTTCTATTATCTACTCTATTTATCTCCCTATTTCAATTGGGCCATGGAGGGATGGTTAAAGGTGAACATTTCCTATAAATGAGTCTCTTCACCACTATTTCCCAGGTTGATTCATGACCTAACATATCCTTTGACCCTCAGAAGGCAGATTTCTAAGAGAATAACTGCTAGTTTTAGACTGTCGTTTGGCTTCACATCCACAGCCAGGGAACCCTATTAAATACACTTGAGAATTGCTCCCTCAGCAAATATATAAAATGTTCTTCCTTCTTCTCAAAATAAAAAAAATAATTCTTTAAAAAATGAAGCAACAATTCAACTAAGTGTAAAGGATAAAAAATCCAAGTATATAGTGATTTACATACACATTGGGAATACTTAAAGTAAGTAGCGTGTTTTAGTCGGTAAATCATGAAATGCAGGACAATGAATTGAACACTGTGAGAAAAAAAGTGGTTAAATGTTCCAAACTAATGAGAAGGCTGATTTCTATACACATACTAATGTACACACTCACACATTATTACACACACCAGAGCTGTTTTCTTCCGGAACCTAATGCCTATCTTAGCTAATTTACATATACTAGCTCCACCCAAATATGATTTGGCCATGTGCAAAATAGTTTATGGCTTAATCAGACTCTAATATGGCAGAGGTACTAATGTAACAGGACAGACTTCAGATTACAGATATCATGTACTACGTGTAGGAAATTACCTTATGTGGTGGTTGCTAAAGGCATGTTACTATATTATCATAGATAATTTTCAGGAAGGACTCCACACTTAAGCTATAAAATAGTGTAACATTCTGATGATAGAAATTTTAGAAGAATTGCACATTTGAAAATTCTGAATTGAGCCATAGTATGTTAAAATATCACTCTTCACATGCCTCTCTCACCAGCCTGGATGCCGTGTCAACTAATAATAAAGATCAATAAATCAAATATAGAAAAAAGAAATGGTATAGTACACACTGTAGAATTCCATTTCCATAAAATTCTAGGGAATGTAAAGTAACATACAGTGATAGAAAGAAAATCAGTAGCTCCCTGGGGAAGGGGGAGGCGTTATAAAGGGGCACATTTTTTGCAAAGGAAAATCTGGGGGGTGATGGATATGTTAACAATTTTGATTGGGGTGATGGTTTCACAGGTGTATGTTATATATCAAAACATCAACTTTCTACGTGTGCAGTTTATCATCTGTTGATTTTAACTCAATAAAACTATTAAAATATGTAATAAAAAGGAATATGTGTTCTCAGCTTGATGCACATACACGATAACAATAATCAGAAATTGGTTTTTAATCTTTTACTGGTGCGTAACTGTCAATGACTAAACAACTTCCAAGTACTCAAGTGAACAAACCGTCCTTAGAAAAGGAGCCAAAATTAGCAATAACAATAAGAAAATCCATTACAGAAACTGGGGGAAATAGAGAGGGGGAGTTGGTGTAAAGGGAGACTGTGTGAGTTTGGGAACTCAAGTGTAGCAGTAATTAACAGGAACGCAGTATTTTAGCCTCACATTAAGAAACAGAAATTTTGCAAAGGCACAGGTTCAGGAACACAGGCTGGGAAGCTTCCTTTGCAGAATGGGAAACCAGGTGACAGAGGAAGGAGCACTACAACCCTGAATACTCACTGAACTCAGCAGGTCAGTCTGCCTGGAAGTTCTTCTCAGGTGCTGAAAGCAATGATAACTGCATGGGGGTCCAGGGCAGCCCAATCAGCACTGGTTGGGGTTCCCGGGAAGGGTTGGTGGGCAGCAGGCTGCTCACCCTGTTTGGAAATCAATGAATCTCGTTGTGGGAAATAGAATCTTGAAAGGGCTAGAAGGGCAGGCCCAGTCTGAGATGGAATCTTTTTTCCCCCTGAGTACTTATAGCACTTGCTGGTTCATCATATGTCTCCTAACATAACTGACTTGCTTTATAGCTATTTTGATGTGGGTCTTACCACCAACAACCCTCTATTTGAGCTCATATTCCTACAGTGGAAAGCATTGTTTATGAATCTTTGATCCCTCATATTACTAACAATAAAATTGACTGAAGGAATAAAATTAATGTTAGTAGGCTTTCCTAAGGCTCATTAGCACTGTTTCTCAGCCAACACCATCATCGGCTTCAAAGACACTGTGCTACAAATAGAATCAGCTGCCTAGTTCACCTAAGTAAAGGATGGACATCAGAATCCCAGAATTAACGAATGATAAATCTCGGACTTGGTTTATTAATGGTTGCAGAGGCTGCTGTGACAGGAGGCCAAGAAATATGAACTCAGTTCCCCAATTCAGAGAGTTCCTTGGGCTTGCCTGCTGTATGATTCAACTTGATTGGGGTTCTGAGCAGTCTATCTAAGCAGGAGACAAGTTCAACAGCAAATCTGCCTGGGGGTGGATAACATACTATTTATCTGTCATTGCCACTTCCCTTACTTTATCAGCGGGAGACTGATTGAGGAGAGGATGGCTAGGTACTAGACAGTGGGAATCTGGGGAGGTTAAGCCGTCAAGGCGCACACACTTGAGATGCACACGTCCAAATGTGCATGCTGCCTTCAGGTCCACTCTGTCGAGCACAGCAGTCAGAAAGCACCACTCTGCATTATTGAGAACTGACCAAAATAAGCTCTTGAGCTGCTTTGGTCTCCCTGATACATGGAGGGGGAAGGGAACAGTCTCTAATTTGATGATGCTAATCCAGTGTAGCTGGCATGATACAAGGGGAAATACGGTTTCTGTAGTTTCCTTTAGGGCTTTTATGTCCAATTCAATCACACAGATATTATGAGTCTAAGTTCCAAACACCATGTTGGGTGCTGTGGATGCAGCAACAAAGAAGCTAGTCGTCCCCATTCCAGGCAAGTAAGTGCCTTCCCAGAGGGGCTGGTCTGAAAGCCTAATCAGGACAGAAGGATGGGCAGAGCTTGCCCTTGGAGGTGGTGGGAGTGTGTGAGACCAAAAATTATGAGAAACAGGTAGCAATGAAACAAACACTAAACTTGGCAGGCGGTATTACCAGTCATCAGCCCAAAAGGGTTAGGAGTAGGGGGTGAAGCCAGATGCCAGATCATTGAAACAGAAGAAGCAGAAGAAGTGGGAATCAACCTGGAGGAATTCTTCTACCTAAAGAAACAGATATTGGCTCTTTTATAGCAAGTTGGGGCCTCCTTCAGGATATGAGGAGATTTGTTAAGAGCCCTAACCCAGGCCAGATCCAGCTCTGCAGAAGCTAGATTATGGGTACAAATATGTTAAGAAATCACTAGACATGAATTTGCAAAGGCTATACTAGAGGTATGTGTTCCACCAGAAAGGCTAGGCAAAGCAAGTGACTTTCAAACTAACTAGAAAGACAAGCTGATGAAGGAATTCCAAACAGAGAGATCAGCCTACTTATAGACATAGGAGGATGACAGAGTTCAGAGAAGACAGAGTGGCTCAGTTTGGCAGGGGCATATTCATGTGAGGGGAAGTGGCAAGTGACAAGGTAGAAGATACAGGTTGGGGTCAGATGGTGAAGGGACTTGTTTGTTTGAGCTGCAATTTTGGATACTATCCTGAAAGCAACGTGGAGACAAAGGAGCTTTTGCGTAGAGGGTGTTCATTCATGATTTGTCTCTTGAAGCTTTCTCAGCAGGCTTATGGTGTCAAAAAGCAGATAATGAGCTCCCACAAACCCATTCTCCTAGGCAATGTCTTGGTTCCAGCTTTGAACCTGAGTACCTACTCACTCTCTGCTTTGGGGAGCTTATCCCTTGACTATCCTCTCTGTCTTGCCCCTTTTGGATTACAGATTATTTACCAAACAGTAATCTGATTTTCACCCCAAGGGGCCAATGCTCCCACTAACTGCTAAAACAGTTGGCAAAAAGGAAACAAAAAGTACCAATATTCTTTGCCTGGTACTAGCCTCTGGAATGTTATTAATCAAGGGTAGAGACAGGGCAGTCACATGGCCAGATCTGTTTGAAGGTAGATTAGAAGGGGAAGACGGTAGGAAGTAAGCTAAATTAGAGGAAGGAAGACCAGTAGGGACAACAAATAGAGATAATGATGGTAGCAGCAGAGAGGATCAATGCAGAGATACTGAAGAGGTATAATCTACAAGACCAGGTGTCTCATTGCCTGTTGAGGGAAAGAGGGAGAGAATAACAGAAGATCACTTTGCTGTTGGCCTTTAGGTGCTTATGAGACATCTAGGGAAAGATGTCTAGTTGACCAGTGAAAACACATATCTAGGGTTCAAGAGAGATTAGAAACAAAGCACAGATTTGGTATTGTTTGCTATATACTGTTGTAAATGAAGCCATAAAAATGAATGAGAAAAAAGGGTTGCTAAAGGAGAGTATTTAAGATAGGAAGTAACACTGAGGAAGAGGAATCAAAGGCAGAAGAACAGCCTCAAGCAGTAAGAGGTGGAAAGGATTTCAAGAAAGAGAGAATTTTCAACAGTGTCAAATTGGTTAAATAGAATGAAAATGGAAGAGAGGTCTCTGGGTACAGCAATTCATAAGGGAGCAAGGGGGTACAAGTAGAAATCAGTTGAAAAGTAAATGGAAGATCAATAAAATAAAGAGTGTGTATACAGATTTCATTTTAAAACAGTTTGACTGTGAAAGAAAGGAAAAGGGTATGTTGGTATTTTGAAAGGAAAGGAAAAGCAAGGATTCAAGGAAAATTTTAGGATAATGAAAGGAGTATATTTATAGGCTGAGGATATGAGACCAGCAAAAAAAAGGAAAGACTGACCAGAGGGCAGACAGCAGAAGCAAGAAGAACTACAATCCTGCAGCCTGTGGAACAAAAACCACATTCACAGAAAGATAGACAAGATGAAAAGGCAGAGGGCTATGTACCAGATGAAGGAGAAAGATAAAACCCCAGAAAAACAACTAAATGAAGTGGAGATAAGCAACCTTCCAGAAAAAGAATTCAGAATAATGATAGTGAAGATGATCCAGGACCTCGGAAAAAGAATGGAGGCAAAGATCACGAAGATGCAAGAAATGTTTAACAAAGACCTAGAAGAATTAAAGAACAAACAAACAGAGATGAACAATACAATAACTGAAATGAAAACGACACTAGAAGGAATCAATAGCAGAAGAACGGAGAAGTGACTTGGAAGACAGAATGGTGGAATTCACTGCTGTGGAACAGAATAAAGAAAAAAGAATGAAAAGAAATGAAGACAGCCTAAGAGACCTCTGGGACAACATTAAACACAACATTCGTATTACTGGGGTCCCAGAAAGAGAAAAGAGAGAGAGAAAGGACCAGAGAAAATATTTGAAGCGATTATAGTCGAAAACTTCCCAAACATGGGAAAGGACATAGCCACCCAAGTCCAAAGTGCAGGGAGTCCCATACAGGATAAACCCAAGAAGAAACACACTGAGACACATAGTAATCAAATTGGTAAAAATTAAAGACAAAGAAAAATTATTGAAAGCAGCAAGGGAAAAACAACAAATAACATACAAGGGAACTCCCATAAGGTTAACAGCTGATTTCTCAGCACAAACTCTACAAGCCAGAAGGGAGTGGCAAAATATACTTAAAGTGATGAAAGAGAAGAACCTACAACCAAGATTACTTTAGCCGACAAGGATCTCATTCAGATTCAATGGAGAAATCAAAAGCTTTACAGACAAGCAAAAGCTAAGAGAATTCAGCACCACCAAACCAGCTCTACAACAAATGCTAAAGGAAGTTCTCTAAGTGGGAAACACAAGAGAAGAAAAGGACCTACAAAAACAAACCCAAAACAATTAAGAAAATGGTCATAGGAACATACATATTGATAATTACCTTAAATGTGAAAGGATTAAATGCTCCAACTGAAAGACACAGGTTTGCTGAATGGATACAAAAACAAGACCCATATATATGCTGTCTACAAGAGACCCACTTCAGACCTAGGGACACATACAGACTGAAAGTGAGGGGAAGGAAAAAGATATTCCATTCAAATGGAAATCAAAAGAAAGCTGGAGTAGCAATACTCATATAAGATAAAATAGACTTAAAAATAAAGAATGTTACAAGAGACAAGGAAGGACACTACATAATGATCAAGAGATCAATCCATGAAGAAGACATAACAATTATAAATATATATGTACCCAACATAGGAGCACCTCAATACATAAGGCAACTGCTAACAGCTATAAAAGAGGAAATCGACAGTGACACAATAATAGTGGGGGACTTTAACACCTCACTTACACCAATGGACAGATCATCCAAAATGAAAATAAATAAGGAAACAGAAGCTTTAAATAACACCATAGACCAGATAGATTTAATTGATATTTATAGGACATTCCATCCAAAAACAGCAGATTACACGTTCTTCTCAAGTGCGCACGGAACATTCTCCAGGATAGATCACATCTTGGGTCACAAATCAAGCCTCAGTAAATTTAAGAAAATTGAATCACATCAAGCATCTTTTCTGACCACAACGCTATGAGATTAGAAATGAATTACAGGGAAAAAAAATGTAAAAAACAAAAACACACGGAGGCTAAACAATATGTTACTAAATAACCAAGAGATCACTGAAGAAATCAAAGAGGAAATCAAAAAATACCTAGAGACAAATGACAATGAAAACACGACGACCCAAAACCTATGGGATGCAGCAAAAGCAGTTCTAAGAGGGAAGTTTATACCTATACAAGCCTACCTCAAGAAACAAGAAAAATCTCAGATAAACAATGTAACCTTACACCTAAAGGAACTAGAGAAAGAAAAACAAACAAAACCCAAAGTTAGCAGAAGGAAAGAAGTCATAAAGATCAGAGCAGAAATAAATGAAATAGAAACAAAGAAAACAATAGCAAAGATCAATAAAACTAACAGCTCGTTCTTTGAGAAGATAAACAAAATTGATAAACCATTGGCCAGACTCATCAAGAAAAAGAGGGAGAGGACTCCAATCAATAAAATTAGAAATGAAAAAGGAGAAGTTACAACAGACACCGCAGAAATACAAAGCATCCTAAGAGACTACTACAAGCAACTCTATGCCAATAAAATGGAAAACCTGGAAGAAATGGACAAATTCTTAGAAAGGTATAACCTTCCAAGACTGAACCAGGAAGAAATAGAGAATATGAACAGACCAATCACAAGGAATGAAATTGAAACTGTGATTAAAAATCTTCCAACAAACAGAAGTCCAGGACCAGATGGCTACACAGGTGACTTCTATCAAGCATTTAGAGAAGAGCTAACACCCATCCTTCTCAAACTCTTCCAAAAAATTGCAGAGGAAGGAACACTCCCAAACTCATTCTATGAGGCCACCATCACCCTGATACCAAAACCAGACAGAGATACTACAAAAAAGGAAAATTACTGACCAATATCACTGATGAATATAGATGCAAAAATCCTCAACAAAATATTAGCAATCAGAATCCAACAACACATTAAAATGATCATACATCATAATCAAGTGAGATTTATCCCAGGGATGCAGGATTCTTCAAAATACCCAAATCAATCAATGTGATACACCATATTAACAAATTGAAGAATAAAAACCATATGATCATCTCAATAGAGGCAGAAAAAGCTTTTGACAAAATTCAATACCATTTATGATGAAAACTCGCCAGAAAGTGGGCATAGAGGGAACCTACCTCGACACAGTAAAGGCCATATACGTCAAACCCACAGCAAACATCATTCTCAGTGGTGAAAAACTGAAAGCATTTCCTCTAAGATCAGGAACAAGACAAGGATGTCCACTCTCACCATTATTATTCAACATAGTTTTGGAAGTCTGTGCCATGGCAATCAGAGAAGAAAAAGAAATAAAAGGAATACAAATTGGAAAAGAAGAAGTAAAACTGTCACTGTTCACAGGTGACATGATACTATACATACAGAATCCTAAAGATGCTACCAGAAAACTACTAGAGCTAATCAATGAATTTGGTAAAGTTGCAGGATACAAAATTAATGCACAGAAATATCTTGCATTCCTATACACTAATGATGAAAAACCTGAAAGTGAAATTAAGGAAACACTCCCATTTACCACTGCAGCCAAAAGAATAAAATACGTAGGAATAAACCTACCTAGGGAGAAAAAAGACCTGTATGCAGTAAACTATAAGACACTGATGAAAGAAATTAAAGATGATACCAACAGATGGAGAGATATACTATGTTCTTGGATTGGAAGAATCAATAT
Source organism: Eschrichtius robustus (assembly GCF_028021215.1). Lineage (NCBI taxonomy): Eukaryota > Metazoa > Chordata > Mammalia > Artiodactyla > Eschrichtiidae > Eschrichtius > Eschrichtius robustus. Next base: position 37,439,810 of record NC_090836.1, read on the forward strand.
TGTGAAAATGACTATACTACCCAAGGCAATCTACAGATTCAATGCAATCCCTATCAAATTACCAACGGTATTTTTTACGGAACTAGAACAAAAATCTTAAAATTTGTATGCAGACACAGAAGACCGTGAATAGCCAAAGTAGTCTTGAGGGAAAAAAATGGAGCTGGAGGAATCAGACTCCCTGACTTCAGACTATACTACAAAGCTACAGTAATCAAGACAATATGCTACTGGCACAAAAACAGAAGCATAGATCAATGGAACAAGATAGAAAGCCCAGAGATAAACCCATGGACCTATGGTCAACTAATCTATGACAAAGGAGGCAAGGATATACAGTGGAGAAAAGACAGTCTCTTCAATAAGTGGTGCTGGGAAAACTGGATAGCTACATGTAAAAGAACGAAATTAGAACACTCCCTAACACCATACAGAAAAATAAACTCAAAATGGATTCAAGACCTAAATGTAAGACCGGACACTATAAAACTCTTAGAGGAAAACATAGGAAGAACACTCTTTGATGTAAATCACAGCAAGATCTTTTTTGATCCACCTCCTAGAGTAATGGAAATAAAAACAAAAATAAACAAATGGGACCTAATGAAACGTCAAAGCTTTTGCACAGCAAAGGAAACCATAAACAAGACAAAAAGACAACCCTCAGAATGGGAGAAAATATTTGCAAATGAATCAATGGACAAAGGATTAATCTCCAAAATATATAAACAGCTCATGCAACTCAATATTAAAAACACAAACAACCCAATCCGAAAATGGGCAGAAGACCTAAATAGACATTTCTCCAAAGAAGACATACAGATGGCCAAGAAGCACATGAAAAGCTGCTCAACATCAGTAATTATTAGAGAAATGCAAATCAAATCTACAATGAGGTATCACCTCACACCAGTTAGAATGGGCATTATCAAAAATCTACAAACAACAAATGCTGGAGAGGGTGTGGAGAAAAGGGAACCCTCTTGCCCTGTTGGTGGGAATGTAAATTGATACAGCCACTATGGAGAACAGTATGGAGGTTCCTTAAAAAACTAAAAATAGAATTACCTTCTGATCCAGCAATCCACTACTGGGCATATACCCAGAGATAACCATGACTCAAAAAGACACATGCACCCCAATGTTCATTGCAGCACTATTTACAATAGCCAGTTCATGGAAGCAAGCTAAATGCCCATCGACAGATGAATGGATAAAGAAGCTGTGGTACATATATACAAAGGAATATTACTCAGCCATAAAAAGGAATGAAATCGGGTCATTTGTTGAGATGTGGATGGATGTAGAGACTGTCATACAGAGTGAAGTAAGTCAGAAAGAGAACAAATATCATATATTAATGCATGTATGTGGAACCTAGAAAAATGGTACAGATGAACTGGTTTGCAGGGCAGAAGTTGAGACACAGATGTAGAGAACAAACATATGGACACCACGGGGGGAAAGCCGTGGGGGGGTGGGGATGGTGGTGTGATGAATTGGGCAATTGGGATTGACACGTATACACTGATGTGCATAAAATTGATGACTAATAAAAACCTGCTGTATAAAAAAATAAATAAAATTTAAAAAAAAAAGAAAGATTGATGATATAGAACACAGAATGGAAAACTGAGCTTTAATCCCATTTCACTACTTCTGCTTGCATGAAAAATAGTTCATAAAACAAATTATTTAATTCTTCTCTGATGTTCAAGATAGAAGGTAAGAAATGGATCTTTAGGAGATGGATGTTATAGGTGGAATTTTTTTCTTTCTTCTCCTGCTTCTGCCACCAGTAAAATCCTGAGTCCTGAATTTGAAGCACAGAACATCATTTTAAAGGTGTTTTATTATTTAAATATGCATAAATATACTAATACTAATCCTAGTAAGTCATCATTCATCTTCAATTTTGGGAAAGGGTGACCCTGCTTAACTTGAAGGGTGAGTCTAATTAAGTAGTCTAATCATATATAGCATTCAAGATATATTTCCAAATAATTACAAGATAAGAAAACCCATTAGCTATTAAAAGTATGCTGACATAACTCAGTCTTTCTTTACTGGTTTAGAAGGAACTTACAGTGCCCCAGGGCCATCATTATAAATATTAATTATCCTTGAATATATAGAACTGTCAGTTCTACTGATACTTTCTAGTAGAAATGGCCTTTTCTATTTTCAGTCTTGCTAAGTACATTGATAGATAGGTTGGAAGAAATAAAAGGTTAATGTCACAGATATTACAAATGTAGAGAACTGCCAGTTTGCTTCTGGTCCCTAAGATGCTATAATTATTTCCTGCTGAAAACTTCTTACCATGGTTATCAGTAATCCGATTTTAATAAATTCACTACAGGTCAAGAATAGAACACATATTGCTGTATATTCCTAGGACAACTGTTTTGGGAAAAGTACATAAATGAGATGATAACACATTTCTGTGGTTTAATGAACTACTTTGTGATATCACATGATGGAACATTTCTGTTTTCATATTCATCCAGCTGGACCATTTCAGTAATAAAAGGATATGATACTTGACTTACTAATTCCAACTAAAAATCATCCCTGAAGTTGTTAGTATGTTAAGAAATACTCAAGTCAGAAGGCGAATGCTATTAATATATAGGAGTGAGGTGCACCTGCAGGAGAAGTATTAGAAAGCAAAAATATATGTTTCTGGCAAAAGGGCAGCAAAACAAGCTATATTCAGGAAATGAAAATACTAAAAATGAATGAAATACTAAAAACAGCTTTGCATCCCTTAAAGCAGCGGTTCTCAAAGTGTGGACCACTTGAGTCAGAATCCTCTGAGGATGCCAGAAAAAATGCAGATTTTTGATCTCTGCCCTAGACTTATGAAGTCAGAATCCCAGGTAATGGAGTCTGGTGATCCGAATTTTCCATTCAGTGCCCAGGTAATCTATGTATGCCTCAAAGTTAGAAATCCACCCACCCACGGAGCCAGGAATGTTCTCCCCTCCAGCATTCAGATCTGTGAAAGTACTCACTTCCTTTTGTTTTAGCCTTCAAGAGACTTAGTATCAAAATTGATCTGGAACTCTAAAAATAACCATATTTTAATCAACTTCAGCTAATTCATTAATCAAAAGTTGCACATTATCTTATGTATCACTCAGAGAAAAATGCTGCCAATTAAACAATGATACACCATCAGTTATAAGATGCCTCTTGATTTTGTAAATGTTAAAATAGGATATATGTGTATCTAAGAATTGATGAAAGACTGTTATCCCTAAATAACAGTGAGAGGGCTGTCAAAATTTAAAGTTTTGAGGGATGAGCATAAGTTTGCTAGGAAGCTCTGTGTTGGAGAAGTGTACTTTCAGACAACAGGAAGGGCAGGTGCACAGATACAGGGACATGACATTCACAAGCCTGGTCTAGAGAGGGTTCTCAAATCAGTCTGCTTAAGTTCCAATATCTGCCTTGATATTTAGCAGTTGAGTGATACTAGAGCAGCCTAATTTTAAACGTTTCATACTTCTGTTTTCTTATTTGTAAAAGAGAATTTTAATCTGCTTCATAGGGTTGTAAGGCTTAATTATAGAATACAAATGGAGTGTTGAACATTGTCCAATACATAGAACACATTCTCAATTACAGTTTATTATTATTAATTATTATTATTATTATTATTATTATTATTATTATTGCTATAGGGAATGGTCTAGTGGGGCAAGAATGGGAAGAGGGAGAAGCTGAAGCCGAAGTGGTAAGTGGGGATAGTATTTTGATGACTGCGTATTCCTAGGGAGTTTAGAATCCTGGAGTCACTGGAAGCAGGAGAGTGGCTGGTCTCATATGCATTTCAGAACACTCACTCTGTCAGTTTGGACAATGCATTTCAACAGAAGAACCACAGAAACAGGGAGAGCACTTAGGAGGCTCTGGCCATAGCTCAGGCGAGAGCTGATTAGAGTGATGGCAATGGGGATGGAGGTTGGGAAAGACTCCCTAGACAGACTCAGAAGCTATTTAAAAGGTAAAATTATGTGACTTCTTGACTAATTTGATGTAGTGAGTGAGTGATTAGTGAGGCTATTTCCCAGGTTTTTTTAGTTTACAGAATTATTTATTTATAGACAATAGATGCATATTTTAGAGATTTACAACAGCCTTTGTCCTTAAGAAAATTAAAAATGCAAATGGAAAACCTTAGATGTCAACATATAATTAGTACTCACAGATACCACTAAATAAAGAGAAGATAATGTCAGGGAAAAGAAATGGTATGGATGGTAGGTTAATATTATCAGGAATGGATGAAGTTGATTAGGAAAAGAAAACAACACATCAATCACAGAGTTCATATGCCCTTTTTGGCATGTAGCCTAGTAGAGACTTCATGTACACACACAAAAATCTCATGAATAACAATAAGGACTATAATAACGTGACATATATCCATAGCTGTGGGGGGGCTGTACCTGGAATCAGAAAATCTGAGTTCAAATCTTAGCATTGATCATTTAATATCATGTGCTCTAAGGCAAATTAGATAATTTTGCTGATCCAGCATCATAATCTGCTAAAACAGGGACAATTACACACCTATTTTGTAGAATTTTTATAAAAGTTTTTTGAAAATTGTGAAGTGCTGTAGTTACTATACTATATACATTTTGTCTGATAGGGAGTTTTACACTTTCAATGAGACATAAAACTCTCTGTTTTAACAAGTCAGGTTAAAAAGTACTTAAATTATTTTTAGTTTTAAAAAAATTAGCTCAATCTTCATTTCCCAATGCCATTTACTCTTTAGGAACTGTAATATCTTTCTACTCAGTTTTCAGATACATCAGCCAATGAGATGTAATGCTAATGGAATTCTTTTGTGAAAAAAATACGAGCTAATAGAAAGGGAATGCAGATACTTAACCTACTTTAGGGCAGATTCTGATTTTCAGTTGTCAGGATATAAAAAAAAATTGTTTTTGAAATAAGAATCAGAGTTGAATGACCTCTGCACATATAGTTGATTCAGAATTTTTCTAAATAACCCTGGGGTAATGAGAAAGTGACGAAGAGAGGAAACAGTATTAAAAGAAAGACCAAAATAAGGGAGCAAGAAATGATGATCTTGGCTAGTACCTGAACATAGCCGAGAAATATAAAAGAAAAAACAGGCACTTTTTAAAAATTAAAGGCATTTTAAATGCCTTTTTTAAATTAAAAGGCATTTTAACTTAATTAAAGGCATTAAATGCAGGCATTTTAATTATGTGACATCATTCATATTGCATTTATCCTTAGGTTTTCTTTTTCTTAATTTCCACATCGTTACCCTAGGTACAGGAATATCTTTCCTGGGTCTAAATAGGCCTACCTAAGCTACACAGAGTGGCCCATTTGTTCTGATCTAGGCCCATCTTGATAGTGTATGAAATGTCTAGTGCCTGTTCCAGCCCTTTTTTAAAAAAGGTAAAAATGTGTTTTTTAAGAGAGAAAGAAAACTTATTTGGTGCCTGTTCTGTGTTCAGCCCTATACTGAGTATTGGGAATACAACTGTGAATCATGTAGACATGGTCCTCATGAAGTTTATCAGTTTAATAGAGCGAAGGATGATCAAATAGGTACTTACAATGCTGGGTATTATGTGCTATGGTGTAAGAACCTTAGGATATGTGGAGACACTTAAAAATAGTTCCCAGTTTGAACACTGGGGCCCCAGAAGGCTTCCCAGAGGAAGACATATCTAAGTTGAAATAAAAAATACAAAGGAGTTAGACAGGAGAAGACAGATGGCAAAAGACAGAAACATATTAAGGCCAAGAAGCTAGAGAAAAACCTGGCTTCTCTGAGGACCACTTGGCTGGTGTGCGTGTGTTTGTGCTCATGAGCACATGTATGTGCCTTGGGGGTAGAATGAGGGAAACAGCAAGACACAAGGCTGTAGAAGCAAGCGGCGGTCAGAGCGTGAAGGTGCTAAAAGGCCACATCAAACAGCTTGATCTTTACTGTAACATTATTCAGAAACCATTGAAAAGTTTTAGGCCAGGATCCAACATCATCAATAATGCTTTAGAAAGAGCATTCTGACAGCAGTGTGGAAAAGAGATTGGAGGGGCAGCAGGGGGCAGACAGGCACACATGCCAATCAGGCACAGACACCAATTAGCCACTGTCACAATATTCCAGGAGAGAGTCTGACTCAGTGAAGTAGTCACAGGAATGGGTGGCGGGGAAGAGAGTCAAGCAATATATCATCCTGAAATGAAATCATATCAAGGCCCTTCAGGTGGCTAAAAGTGGACTAGATATAGGATGAATTAGAACATGAAGCACGAAAGAAAAGGACAAAGGCCATAGAAATGAGAAGGATGCCTAAATATGCCTACTGTGTGCTCAGCACTATGCTCTGTGTATGATATCAGTTATCCAATTTAATTTTCACAATAATCTTGTAAGGTACCTGTCACTTTCCTTCACAGTTGAGGATTTTCCCACAATTTTACAGCCATTTAATAAGGAAGGCTGGCCAAGCTAGCAAAATGTATTTGAGAATTTTTAAATTTGAAAGGGACATCCAAGTACACACCTAATGCACATAAGTAAACCTATAAAATCACACTGATCAAAAAATAAAGATTTGAATACTAAATACTTACAGAAGTAAACAGGAAAAGCATTTATATCGGGCATAGTTGGCCCGAATGGCAAGACGGGAGTCGTTAAAAGCTTTATGGATGAAAGGAAGGTTGAAAAGGAAAGGGATTTGATTTGATGTATGATTGTAAACTAAGTGATTTGGTGGCAGGAATTGTAGCTCAGTATGTGTACTGAGCTACATTTGCTTGATAAATGCTTGGTAAAAGTGAAAGGCTCAAACCTATTACAATTTCATGAAAGACTACATAATCATATAATTAGGAACCAATCTTAAATAATTTGATTCTACATTGTGGCTTACTTTATAACAAAAACTACGTCTTAGTTTTCATGTAATTGTGTTATTCCCATATTTTCAATGCTTTAGTTCTATTCAGACTGAATTTTGATTTGAGATTTGATATCATGGAAATGAAACACAATAGTGAGAGCATGGAAGCATAAAAGCCTTTGGATCCGATTCATCTAGAATAAGGTATTATATTCTATACTTCCACAGTTCATCATATCATTGCTGTAATACTTAAAAGAGAATCACCTAGAAAGGAAATATAAACTGATTCTTAAAAGCTAGAACTTGAGGGATGTGTACATAATAATAGCAACATTACTAGAAATTAATGTAATTGTTTTTGACACATAAACCCTGATAGAATTCGCTTTTACAAGGTTAGACTGCCACACGGTCATTTGTGATTCTGAACTATAGCGCGCGCATGTGCGTGACTGTGTGTATGTGTGTGTGTACGTAAAGCACACTGTAATATAGCTAGCCTGTTAATTAGAAAGCAGTATCTACAATATGCCTACCATGATGAACTACTTTCTTTAGCTAAACTAATCACTGCCACTTACACTGAAAATAATCTTAATTTGAATTTATAAATGGCTCTGTTTTAGACCTGGCTAAAGATTTTTAACGTTATGTTTAGATTTCAGTTTGATATAATTTGAACATTATGTCCAAAGGCTTTTATGACTTGGGATCCATAAATAATATGAAGCTACTGATATACTTATTAAGATACTAATATTTTGATTTATGAACATTTTTATGAGAAGACATTCATTGTATTCAGAGAAGCCTTTGATTATCACTCTATTAGGTAGCACTATATAACTCAAAAACATTTTTCTCCTTAAAAAGAACAAGGACTAAGAAATGAGTCACAGTTTCCAGCCAGGGATTTAAAGACCAATTTCAAGGCACTACAACAGGTTGAGTTAACACAGCAGATAAGTTCTTCCCTATACATTTCCTATTGATAAGTTTCCTGATAGAACAGGCCTCATCTGCAAATCAGGTAGCATTTTTTTATCTGAGCAAAAGCATGATTGCATTTTTTAAAAGTACCCTGTCTATGGAAAACCAATTTAGTTCTATTAATGAAAAGGAAGCACAATGTGGTTGAGAACGTAATATGGAATTATAGTTCATTAATTCTTCGAGTATGTAATTTTCCAGGCTCCTGATCCCCCAATGATTTCTGCACACCCCCGTAGGTCCCACTAAATGTGAGCAAAAGGAAATTTAACTGTGTTGCTATATCATGCGTGGCAATGGTGATGCTCACAATTAGGTAGAAACATTGTGAAAGGGATTTTTCCAGTGACTGCTTCGCCATATAGCCCTGTTAACATTTCTTTGTTGTCAAAAATTGATCAATCACAGGCCCACAGACAACTGGGATGGTAATAGTCTCCTATTAGGTGGCCAATACTATCAAAGGAGATGACACTTGTGACAATCGAAGCTGATAATTCAGAACACTTAATTAGGCATGAGAATTAGTTGTATGTTTCAATCTTTCTTTTTTAAAACTTGTATGCAATGTATTTTCCTATTGGTATCATTGCCATGAAGTATGTCAATGCCCATTAAAATTTATACTAAAAAAATATGTATACTGAATGATAGAACACAATTGTAATTTTGAGGGCTGGCCCCAAAAGTTACATCCTGATTCTCTATCTTTTATAAGGACTGTCTCTTTAAAATGATAATGCTCTATTTATCTCCCTGCCAAATTGTCCTTGGAACTTAAATTGCTTCATTTACCCACATCTCAGACATTTCAAAATTGTTACCTGTAGCCCGTGAATATGGTGTCAATTAGTGAATGTCACTATATGCCATCTGAAGAACTGGACAGAAATGCATTTTGTCCAAACCAAATGTAGCAAAATGTGTAGTACTGCCTTCTTGCCTTGTAAGGACAGCTAACATTTCAAGCTAGCTGTGGAAGCTGCACTGACAATCCCACTGGGGTTCTTCACCCCCAAGGAATCAAGGTCACAACAACCCTATTGTGCTTTATTAATAGGCTCGCAGCACAGCATATACTTTATATATTAAGAGAAAAAAGCCAGGTGGAATCTTACAAAGAGTATTCTGAAAACAGCTGTTTGAACAAAGGCAATTTTAGCAGCAAAAGGAAAATCCACCATGGAGGTCAGCCTTTAAATAGTCCTTACAATCATTTCTCCTTTTTAGACAGTAGAGTAGTGAATGGGGCAATCTTTAAACAGTTTCAGCTATTCATTCTTCTGTCTTTATATATTTTTATGCATAGTGGTGCCTTTTTGGCTTAGCCCAGAGTATATAGGTCTGTCACTCAGAATACATAATCCAGGCACAAGCCAACAATTAGCCTGCACTGATATATTGATATACTGTCTCTGATCTCAGATCAGCAATGGCTGAGTTTGAAGGGTAAATGGTTAAATTTGAGAATGCTTCTTAAGAACACAATCAGGTAATTATTTATTTTTTCACAGATTGATTGTCCATTTCCTTCATTCTGAAGTAAAGCTATATAAGGGGAGGGATTTTATCTTGTTCATCAGAGGATCTCCAGTCTTCAGAAGAGTTCCTGCCACATGGTAAGCATTCAATAAATATTTACCAGATAAATGAATAAGTTAATTTTCCATATTTGGTAAATATCTTTATTAAGATACCAAAATGAGTTTTGAAGCATTTCAGCACAATACATGGAATATGAGTTCTTACCCTCAGATTTACAAATATTTTGGGGGGCCCCATGACTATAAGACAAATAAACTGCACAAAAAGTTGATTACACAATGTCTTTTCTCTTGGCTCAGGTCTAAAACAGCTTCCAAGTTTTCAACTGTATTGTAGTAGGAACTTATGGCTCAGTATCAACCATAAAAATTTCTTAGTCGGAGTATGTAGATTACAGCCACCCACATGAACAATAAACATAACAAGAAAAAGAGAAAGATGGGACTTCCTTGGTTGGCGCAGTGGTTAAGTATTCGCCTGCCAATGCAGGGAACACAGGTTCGAGCCCTGGTCTAGGAAGATCCCACATGCCATGGGGCCCGTGCTCCACAACTACTGAGCCTGCACTCTAGAGCGCACGAGCTACAACTTCTGAGCCCACATGCCACAACTACTGAAGCCCGCATGCCTAGAGCCCGTGCTCCACAACAAGAGAAGCCACTGCAATGAGAAGCCTGCGCACTGCAACAAAGAGTAGTCCCTGCTCGCCGCAACTAGAGAAAGCCCGCATGCAGCAACGAAGACCCAACACAGCCAAAAATAATAAATAAAAAAATAAATAAATTTATTTTTAAAACAGGGAGAGAAAGAAAGGGAGACCATAACAAAAGTGTTATGAACTTTTTAATATTACTAGTAAAACAGCACATAGCTCAAAACAGAAATAACTCTGGATGGGTCATGATGGCCATTTCGTATTTTCTTCCTCTCTTTCAAGAAATTTTATTACTCCAAGCCCATCATTACATGTTTTATTTATATCTAATACTTTTAAGATCAAATGACTCAAATGTTTCTTATTTTTGATAAAAATAATTTGTTTTTCTTAAGAAATATAACAAACACAAAGCTCAGCTAATTAGAAAACACTAGGAATTTCTTTTTAGCAAATATAGAAAGCTTTAATATCCATCTGTTTTAAGATATCTTTTGGACGACTATGTTTCAGTGTTGTTTGGTTTCGAGTCTGTTTATATACAGGTAAATGAAAGAGCTACAGTAATATAAGGGTGATGGGAGAGTTACTGTTTAGATGGTAGAATGGACAACAGCACAGATTTTAGCAACAACCACAACAAAAATCACCACGAATAACTAACCAAGCAAAAGGGCACAGTGCAATGGCTTACCTAAAGAAACCTAAGTTTCTGCAGCCAACTGCAGCCATTGTGACATGACCAAATTCCTTTTCCCATCCCATTTCCAAGAAGCCATGTGGGAGGATAGACCAGATTCTGAGATTCTCAATAATACTCTCAGATCTGGCAAGAGGAAAACTAAATGGCTTCTCTCTTCTGTCTAGGGAGTAGGAGAAACAGCAGCAGGGGAAACCAGGTTGAAATAGATGTGCAGGACAGGACTGATTCTCGAAGAGGAAAGTACCAAAGTGACGCATAGAATCAGGGGCTGACCCGAAGCCTGAGGGTGAATCTCTACAGAAATGGGACAGTTCTCTGACTTTATGGATTGAACTCTGACACCAAACATTTGATGAAATCCTAGAAGTGAAGGTGAAGCTCAGATATCACTCTCTGGGCCGAGCTCTCCCTTCAGCCTAACAGGCCCTCAAAGCCAGAGAAAATTATGGATAGAACTCAAAATACTGAGTCCTTAAACCACAACTGAGGAAGGCACAGCAAACAGTTCTCAGATGGCGCGGAAAGAAGTCAAATAGAAAATCTGGACCAAACTGTCCAAGTGTGAGTAAAATATGAGGAAAGGGCATTGAATCCAATGCACAAAAACTGTGGAAAACACTCAAAACCATATAGCACAGAAAGACAGAAAATATTCAGCCTAGGAAAAAGCATAACCCTAAAACAGAAGGAAATTTTCCACAGCACTTAATAGGAATATATTGATTTAAAAAAAGCTTTATAAAATGAGACAGTAGAAAAAGAAAATAGAAAAAGAAAATTGCAAGCCTAAAGGAAATAAAATTGAAGACCAAAACAACATCTCTACCGAAGTAATGCATATTAGAAACAGAAAGAATGAAACATGCATAGTTTAAAATAAAGTTTCCAACTTAAAAGAAAGCTTGTCATAATCAGAGAAAATACAGTTGGAAGGAAAAAGAAGATTTAAGTCATTAGGGTGAAGCTAATAGATATGGAAGACTGGCAAACATAATTCAGCTAAGGGTAACTGGGGTCTCTGAAATAGATACCCTAATACATGCAAGAGGAAACCTGTTTAAAAATATGTAATATAGTTCTTCACAATGAAGAAAGATTTTAATTATACACAGGAAGACCACACCATTTTCTAGGAAATATGATACAGAATGTTCACACAGACACACTCTGCACTCAGATCTTTGTTTGGCCGCCATCTTGGGAGCCTTCCAGTCTTGGTTCAAGCATTACCCACTAAGAGAGTTCTCCCCTAAACATGCAATCCCTAGTACTTTACTTTTATGTAACCAGAGTTTTGCTTATTTGTTTCCTCATACTTTCACCAACTGAAAAATCTATGCAAGTTATGGTTACAAAAAAACTTAAATTTCACAAACTTTGAAAATGTATAGGGGGACCTTCAAGATGACGGAGGAGTAAGACGTGGAGATCACCTTCGTCCCCACAAATACATCAGAAATACATCTACATGTGGAACAACTCCTACAGAACACCTACTGAATGCTGGCAGAAGACCTCAGATTTCCCAAAAGGCAAGAAACTCCCCACGTACCTGGGTAGGGCAAAAAAAAAAAAAAAAAAAGAAAGAAAAAACAGAGACAAAAGAATAGGGACGGGACCTGCACCAGTGGGAGGGAGCTGTGAAGGAGGAAAAGTTTCCACACACTAGGAAGCCCCTTCGCGGGCGGAGACAGGGGGTGGGCAGGAGGGAAGCTTCGTAGCCACAGAGGAGAGCGCAGCAACAGGGGTGCGGAGGGCAAAGTGGAGAGATTCCCTCACAGAGGATCGGTGCCGATCAGCACTCACTTGTCTGCTCATCTTGTCTGCTCATCTGCTCTTGTCTGCTCGGCTTGTCTGCTCATCTGCCGGGGTGAGTGGGGGCTGGGAGCTGAGGCTCGGGCTTCGGAGGTCAGCCCCAGGGAGAGGACTGGGGTTGGCTGCGTGAACACAGCCTAAAGGGGGCTAGTGAGCCACAGCTAGCCAGGAGGGAGTCCGGGAAAAACTTGGACCTGCCTAAGAGGCAAGAGACCATTGTTTTGGGGTGCACGAGGAGAGGGGATTCAGAGCACCACCAAAACAAGCTCCAGAGATGGGCGCGAGCTGTGGTTATCAGCGAGGACACCAGAGGACAGCAGGAGATACTAAGGCTGCTGCTGCCGCCACCAAAAAGCCTGTGTGCAAGCACAGGTCACTATCCACACCTCCCCTCCTGGGAGCCTGTGCAGCCCACCACTGCAGGGTCCCGTGATCCAGGGACAACTTCCCCGGGAGAACATACGGCACTCCTCAGGCTGTTGCCACATCACTGCTGGCCTCTGCTGCTGCAGGCTCGCGCCGCATCCGTACCCCTCCCTCCCCCCAGCCTGAGTGAGCCAGAGCCCCCGAATTAGCTGCTATTTTAACCCCGTCCTGTCTGAGCGGGGAACAGACACCCTCAGGCAACCTACATGCAGAGGTGTGTAATAATATATACTTTTATTTTTTATTTTAATTATTTTATTTTATTTTTTCATTCATTTTTTTTTTTCTCCCTTTTCTTCTGAGCCGTGTGGCTGACAGGGTCTTGGTGCTCCAGCTGGGTGTCAGGCCTGTGCCTCTGAAGTGGGAGAGCCAAATTCAGGACATTGGACCACCAGAGCCCTCCTGGCCCCACATAATATCAAACAGCTAAAGCTCACCCAGAGAACTCCATATCAACGCTAAGACCCAGCTCCACTCAACGACCAGCAAGCTACAGTGCTGGACACCAAATGCCAAATAACTAGCAAGACAGGAACACACTCCCACTCATTAGCAGAGAGGTTGCCTAAAATCATAATAAGTTCACAGACACCCCAAAACACACCACAGGACACGGTACACCCACCAAAAAGACAATATCCAGCCTCATCCACTAGAACACAGACACTAGTCCCCTCTACCAGGAAGCCTACACAACCCACGGAACCAACCTTACCCACTGGGGGCAGACACCAAAAACAATGGGAACTATGAATCTGCAGCCTGCGAAAAGGAGACCCCAAACACAGTAAGTTAAGCAAAATAAGAAGACAGAGAAATACACAGCAGATAAAGGAGCAAAGTAAAAACCCACCAGACCAAACAAATGAAGAGGAAATAGGCAGTCTACCTGAAAAAGAATTCAGAGTAAAGATAGCAAAGATGATACAAAATCTTGGAAATAGAATGGAGAAAATACAAGAACCGTTTAACAAGGACCTAGAAGAACTAAAGAGCAAACAAACCATGATGAACAACACAATAAATGAAATTTAAAATTCTATAGAAGGAATGAATAGCAGAATAACTGAGGCAAAAGAATGGATAAGTGACCTGGAAGATAAAATAGTGGAAATAACTACCACAGAGCAGGATAGAGAAAAGAGAATGAAAGGAATTGAGGACAGTCTCAGAGACCTCTGGGACAACATTAAACACACCAACATTCGAATTATAGGGGCCCCAGAAGAAAAACAGCAAAAGAAAGGGACTGAGAAAATATTTGAAGAGATTAGAGTTGAAATTTTCCCTAATATGGGAAAGGGAATAGTCAATCAAGTCCAGGAAGTGCAGAGGGTCCCATACAGGATAAATCCAAGGAGAAACACACCAAGACACATAATGATCAAACTATCAAAAATTAAACACAAAGAAAAAATATTAAAAGCAGTAAGGGAAAAGCAACAAATAACATACAAGAGAATCCCCATAAGGTTAACAGCTGATTTCTCAGCAGAAACTCTGCAAGTCAGAAGGGTGTGGTAGGACGTATTTAAAGTGATGAAAGGGGAAAACCTACAGCTAAGATTACTCTATCCAGCAAGGATCTCATTCAGATTTGACGGAGAAATTAAAACCTTTACAGACAAGCAAAAGCTAAGAGAATTCAGCACAACCAAACCAGCTTTACAACAAATGCTAAAGAAACTTCTCTAGGCGGGAAACACAAGAGAAGGAAAAGACCTGCAATAACAAACCCATGACAATTAAGAAAATGGCAATAGGAACATATATATTGATAACTACCTTAAATGTAAATGGTTTAAATGCGCCAACCAAAAGACACAGACTGGCTGAATGGATACAAAAACAAGACCAGTATGTATGTTGTCTACAAGAGACCCACTTCAGACCTAGGGACACATACAGACTGAAAGTGAGGGGATGGAAAAAGATATTCCATGCAAATAGAAATCAAAAGAAAGCTGGAGTAGCAATTCTCATATCAGACAAAATAGACTTTAAAACAAAGACTATTACAACACACAAAGAAGGACACTACATAATGATTACGGGGTATCAATCCAAGAAGAAGATATAACAATTGTAAATAGTTATGCACCCAACACAAGAGTACCTCAAAACATAAGGCAAATTTTAACAGCCATAAAAGGGGAAATCGACAGTAACACAATAATAATAGGGGACTTTAACACCCCACTTTCACCAATGGACAGATCATCCAAAATGAAAATAAGTAAGGAAATATAAGTTTTAAATGATACATTAAACAAGATGGACTTAATTGATATATGTAGGACTTTCCATCCAAGAACAACAGAATACGTTTTCTTCTCAAGTACTCACAGAACATTCTCCAGAAAGACCATATATTGGGTCACAAATTAAGCCTTGGTAAATTTAAGAAAATTGAAACCGTATCAAGTATCTTTTCCAACCACAATGCTATGAGAGTAGATATCAATTACAGTAAAAAAAATCTGTAAAAAATACAAACACACGGAGGCTAAACAATACACTACTAAATAACCAACAGATCACTGAAGAAATCAAACAGGAAATAAAAAATACCTAGAAACAAATGCTAATGAAAACATGACAACCCAAAACCTATGGGATGCAGCAAAAGCAGTTGTAAGAGGGAAGTTTATAAAAATACCACTCTACTTCAAGAAACAAGAAACATCTCAAATAAAAAACCTAACCTTACCCCTAAAGCAATTAGAGAAAGAAGAACAAAAAAACCCCAAAGTTAGCAGAAGGAAAGAAATTATAAAGATCAGATCAGAAATAAATGAAAAAGAAATGAAGGAAATGATAGCAAAGATGAAAGAAAAAAACTAAAAGTTGGTTCTTTGAGAAGATAAACAAAATTGAAAAACCATTAGCCAGACTCATCAAGAACAAAAGGGAGAAGACTCAAATCAATAGAATTAGAAATGAAAAAGAAGTAACAACTGACACTGCAGAAATACAAAGCATCCTAAGAGATTGCTACAAGCAACTATATGCCAAAAAAATGGCAACCTGGAAGAAATGGACAAATCGTTAGAAAAGCACAACCTTCCGAGACTGAACCAGGAAGAAATAGAAAATATAAACAGACCAATCACAAGCACTGAAAATGAAACTGTAATTAAAAATCTTCTAGCAAACAAAAGCCCAGGACCAGATGGCTTCACAGGCGTATTCTATCAAACATTCAGAGAAGAGCTAACATCTATCTGTCTCAAACTGTTCCAAAATAAAGCAGAATGAGGAACACTCCCAAACTCATTCTACGAGGCCACCATCACCCGGGTACCAACACCAGACAAAGATGTCACAAAAAAAGAAAACTACAGGCCAATATCACTGATGAATACAGATGAAAAAATCCTCAATAAAATACTGGAAAAGAGAATCCAACAGCACACTGAAAGGATCATACACCATGATCAAGTGGGATTATCCCAGGAATGCAAGGATTCTTCAATATATGCAAATCAATTAATGTGATAAACCATATTAACAAGTTGAAGGAGAAAAACCATATGATCATCTCAATAGATGCCGAAAAAGCTTGTGACAAAATTCAACACTCATTTATGATAAAAATCCTCCAGAAAGTAGGCATAGAGGGAACATACCTCAACTTAATAAAGGCTAGATGTGACAAACCCACAGCCAACATCGTTCTCAATAGTGAAAAACTGAAACCGTTTCCACTAAGATCAGGAATAAGACAAGGTTGCCCACTCTCACCACTATTATTCAACATAGTTTTGGAAGTGTTAGCCACAGCAATTAGAGAAGAAAAAGAAATAAAAGGAATCCAAATCGGAAAAGAAGTAGTAAAGCTGTCACTGTTTGCATATGACATGATACTATACATAGAGAATCCTAAAGACGCCACCAGAAAACTACTAGAGCTAATCAATGAATTTGGTAAAGTAGCAGGATACAAAATTAATGCACAGAAATCTCTTGCATTCCTATATACTAATGATGAAAAATCTGAAAGAGAAATTAAGGAAACACTCCCATTTACCATTGCAACAAAAAGAATAAAATACCTAGGAATAAACCTACCTAAGGAAACAAAAGACCTGTATGCAGAAAATTATAAGAGACTGATGAAAGAAATTAAAGATGATACAAACAGATGGAGAGATATACCATGTTCTTGGATTGGAAGACTCAACATTGTGAAAATGACTCTACTACCCAAAGCAATCTACAGATTCAATGTAATCCTTATCAAACTACCAAAGGCATTTTTCATAGAACTAGAACAAGAAATTTCACAATTTGTGTGGAAACACAAAAGACCCCGAATAGCCAAAGCAATCTTGAGAAAGAAAAACGGAGCTGGAGGAATGAGGTTCTGGGACTTCAGACTATACTACAAAGCTACAGTTATCAAGACAGTATGATACTGGCACAAAATCAGAAATATAGATCAATGGAATAGGATAGAAAGCCCAGAGATAAACCCATGCACATATGGTCACCTTATCTTTGATAAAGGAGGCAAGAGTATACAATGGAGAAAAGACAGCCTCTTCAATAAGTGGTGCTGGGAAAACTGGACAGCTACATGGAAAAGAGTGAAATTAGAACACTCCCTAACACCATACGCAAAAATAAACTCAAAATGGATTAAAGACCTAAATGTAAGACCAGACACTATCAAACTCTTAGAGGAAAACACAGGCAGGACACTCTATGACATAAATTACAGCAAGATCCGTTTTGACCCCCTCCTAGAGAAATGGAAATAAAAACAAAAATAAACAAACGGGACCTAATGAAACTTCAAAGCTTTTGCACAGCCAAGGAAACCATAAACAAGACCAAAAGACAACCCTCAGAATGGGAGAAAATATTTGCAAATGAAGCAACTGACAAAGGATTAGTCTCCAAAATATACAAGCAGCTCATGCAGCTCAATATCAAAAAAACAATGTAATCCAAAAATAGGCAGAAGACCTAAGTAGGCATTTCTCCAGAGAAGATATACAGATTGCCAACAAACACATTAAAGGATGCTCAATATCACTAATCATTAGAGAAATGCAAATAAAAACCTCAATGAGGTATCACCTCATACCTGTCAGAATGGCCATCATCAAAAAATCTAGAAACAATAAATGCTGAAGAGGGTGTGGAGAAAAGGGAACACTCTTGCACTGTTGGTGGGAATGTAAATTGATACAGCCACTATGGAGAACAGTATGGAGGTTCCTTAAAAAACTAAAAATAGAACTACCATACGACCCAGCAATCCCACTACTGGGCATATACCCTGAGAAAACCATAATTCAAAAAGAGTCATGTACCAAAATGTTCATTGCAGCTCTATTTACAATAGCCAGGACATGGAAGCAACCTAAGTGTCCATCATCGGATGAATGGATAAAGAAGATGTGGCACATATATAGAATGGAATATTACTCAGCCATAAAAAGAAACGAAATTGAGTTATTCGTAGTGAGGTGGATGGAGTTAGAGTCTGTCATACAGAGTGAAGTAAGTCAGAAAGAGAAAAACAAATACAGTATGCTAACACATATATATGGAATCTAAGGGGGAAAAAAAAAAAAAAAGGTCATGAAGAACCTAGTGGCAAGACAGGAATAAAGACACAGACCTACTAGAGAATGGACTTGAGGATATGGGGATGGGGAAGGGTAAGATGTGACAAAGTGAGAGAGTGGCATGGACATATATACACTACCAAATGTAAAATAGATAGCTAGTGGGAAGCAACCGCATAGCACAGGGAGATCTGCTCGGTGCTTTGTGACCACCTAGAGGGGTGGGATAGGGAGGGTGGGAGGGAGGGAGATGCAAGAGGGTAGAGATATGGGAACATATGTATATGTATAACTAATTCACTTTGTTCTAAAGCAGAAACTAACACACCATTGTAAAGCAATTATACTCCAATAAAGATGTTTAAAAAAAAAAAGCTGTTTGTATGCAACTATTCCCAATAAACTTATGTCACATAAAAAAATAAAATAAAAGATTTTTCTAACCACTAATATTCATAGTCTACCACGTTAGTCTATTTATTTTCTTTATAGTATATCATATCACATATCATTTATTTATACGTATGTTTGTCTGGATCCCCACCAAAATGGAAACCTTGTGAGAGCATGACCTTGTCATCCTGGTCACTACGGTCTCCTGGGGGCCTAGGATAGTAACAAGCACATCTTAGGCATTGCTCACTGAGTAAAACGAATGAATAAACTAATGAAACTACTGATTAGGCTTTTTCAGTGTGTCGTGAACTATGCTAATTGTTAATGAAAAGACAAAGATTTATAATAATATTAGTTTTCTTTAGGAAGTTCATTCTATAGGAGGGTTTAGTTCTTGAATGGATGAAAACACTAGGAAATATATGACATGTACCCTAAGTGTGATACAAACTGTTGTAAGTGTTCAAAGGTATAAGTAAGGTGGTTTCTCTGTTTTGGCTCAGATGTCACTTGAAGGATGCCTTCCGCACTCACCCCCTAGACTAGGTCAGGTGCCCTGTTATATCTTTTCATAGCACCTTCAACTCTTATCACAAAGATACTTAAATAACTATATAATTGACTTTTAAATGTGTGTTTCCCCTCTGAAAATGTAAGCTCCATGAGGAGAGGAAGTCTCTACTTTTTCTAACACTGTCACCTCAGAGCCTATTCCCAGATGACCAGAGTGACCATCTTACAGGACAAATAGCCTAATGACAGAGCAACATGCGACAAACGTGATTCAAATGACAGAGATTTCATTAAGATTTGCTGATAAAGCAGGCACGCAATTCCAGATCCCATGTTACACAACACTCTTTCAGCCAACAAATCTATCACGCTCTATAACCAGCTCTTTCAGTTTCATATGAAACGTAATGGCTTGAGTATTATTCCTGTATTATATATCCGGGCCTTATTTATACAGTTGTTTTGTTTGGGAAAGGTTAGGGGAAGAGATTATTTAATTCAGGTTTTACCTCTTCCATTTTTAGCCAACATCTCGTTCTTAGAATTCATTTATTCATGGTTCCTTTTCTAATGATCTCAGTGGATGACTTCTTTTCTGGTTTATTTTTCCTCTGCCTTACTGAAAAGCTAAGTAGCTATAAATCCTGTGGACAATTGCTGTTCCTCCCGCTACCAGGCAGTTAGGTGAAGGCAGATGACACAGTGGATCATATTAACAAGGCAGCCAGAATCCATTAGCTCTTTGGTAACTTTTCCAGCACAATGTGGACAGTGGATACACCTGCTGTGGGCTTAGTCCTTTCACTGTTATTGCTTGTGTAACAGGGATTTCTGTGATCATCACAGTCTACTTTCTAGTGACCATTATTATGTCTTTGATACAGCTTATTGGGCTTTTGTGGCTTCATCCGTCCACACATTCTTGAAATCAAGCACAATTTTATTTGCTTATGTTATATTCCTTTTTAGTAAACACAGTTGCCAAGTTGAAAATATTCCTGTCATTCTCATGCACAATCGGTGGGAATATAACTTGGGCACATCCTTTCTGGAGGGGTTGGTGATAGCTACCAAATTTTTCAATGTTCATACAATTTGACTTTGCAATCTTACTTCCAGGAAATAGTCCTAGAAAAATGCTGTCATGTTCGTACAAAAATGTGCATATGAGGACATTCACTGCAACCGTTTGAAATAGCAAAAAAAAAAAAAAAAAAAAAGAACCTAAATGTCTATTCATATGAGAAGAGTTAATTAAGTTATGTTACATTTACACATACATAAATGCTATGCAGTCTTCCGGAATGAGACAGAACTAAATGTACTGACCGAAAGACCTCCAACTTGTAGTAAGTAGAAATAACAAATCACGGGATAATAATTACAATATTATCCCATTTGCACACCATGAGAGTGTGTATGTTCAGGTGTGTATAAACACACCGAACAGCTAATAGTTGTTACCTCTAATGTAGGGTTTTTAACCTTACGTCCAGTGCCACTTTGCTACGGGGCTCTGTCCTGTGCAGTGTAGCACGGTAGCAACATCCTTGGCCTTTAGTCACATGATACCAGTAGCATTCCCCACCTCCCCAATTATGACTATGAAAAATGTCTTCAGACATTGCCGTACATTCTGTGGGGGACAAAATCACCTCTGATTGAAACCACTGCTGTAGTGAGTGGGGTAGAAGCAATGGACTTTGAAGAGAGACTAGATAGATAGATAGATATACAGACATATTTATGTGTCATATACATAAACTTTCTTAAAACGAGGATTTATTTTATTGCTGTTAATTTTTATAATGAATTACCATTCTCATAGGCTCTGCTAAGACTAGGATTACTTATGTACCCATCTAATTCTAAAATTTCTCCCCCGTTTTGCAAAGATATTTAAAGTAATTATATAGAATTTACCAAATAGCCTGATAAGAAACGCTACAGTTTAACTTGTCTTGCAAGTGTCTTAAGGCAATTTCTTCTCTTCTAAAATAGGGATAATGAAAATTATTTCACAGGGTTTCTATGTCATGTACAATACTACCAGACACATTGAAGTAGCTAATTTTCCCCCATTTTGTTCTATAGCATATTAGCAACTAAATTATTTAGATATAAGGGTTATGTTTTGAGGAGGTTGAAATAGGCTTTATGAGAGCAAGGATGTGGCCCAGTTTCTCTCCCCACCATATTCCCAGGACCTAGACCAGTGCCCTGCACAAAGCAGGAGCTCAGTACATATCTGTTAAGGGACTAAAAGCGTATCCACCTCACATGCAATACAAATAACAACTATCTCTAATCTAAAACACTAGTTGTTGAGTGATGTATGGACTTAAACATTTTAAAATTACATACACAGTTACCCCTAATCAGAATGAAATGAAACTAAAATAATTATCCTAATTATTACTGACAAACAATAGCAGCTTAAAAATAACAAGTTTAGGGGCTTCCCTGGTGGCGCAGTGGTTGAGAGTCTGCCTGCCAATGCGGGGGACACGGGTTTGAGCCCTGGTCTGGGAGGATCCCACGTGCCGCGGAGCAACTGGGCCCGTGAGCCACAACTGCTGAGCCTGCGCGTCTGGAGCCTGTGCTCCGCAACGGGAGAGGCCGCGACAGTGAGAGGCCCGCGCACTGCGATGAAGAGTGGCCCCCGCTCGCCGCAACTAGAGAGGGCCCTTGCACGGCAACGAAGACCCAACACAGCCAGGAATGGATAAATAAATAAATTAATTTAAAAAAAAAATAACAAGTTTAATAATCATTTAAACTCAGTAAGTGCATATTACATTACAAAATTATCACGTATTATTTCATATACATTTGCATAGCTTGGTAAAGGAAATGATTTGAAACAGCGCTTTTCTTTTCATGACTAGTTATGCTGTGTGGGTACGATTTATAGAATCAGAATCAAAAAGAACTTCTGACATCATGTAATCTAACCCCGTGTGTCAGGTAGGTATCAGATTTTATTTATTTTATTTTATTTTATTTTTTTTAAGATTTATTTTATTATTCATTGATTGATTGATTGATTGCTATGTTGGGTCTTTGTTTCTGTGCTAGGGCTTTCTCTAGTTGCGGCAAGCGGGGGCCACTCTTCATCGCGGTGCGTGGGCCTCTCACTATCGCGGCCTCTCTTGTTGTGGAGCACAGGCTCCAGACGCGCAGGCTCAGTAGTTGTGGCTCACGGGCCTAGTTGCTCCACGGCATGTGGGATCTTCCCAGACCAGGGCTCGAACCCGTGTCCCCTGCATTAGCAGGCAGATTCTCAACCACTGCACCACCAGGGAAGCCCCAGATTTTATTTTTAAGTAATTTCAATGTAGCAAAAGAGATGTGTTTATGTAATAACGCTAGATTCTCTAAAATCTCTCAATTAATTGGAAGAAATCTCAAGGGAAAATGTCTTGTCTGGGTCTAGTGTTTCCTGATTTTTATGGACCATATAATGAGCCCCCTTTGTGGTCACCAGTCTACTGCTAAATTAGTAAAACCTTCTGTTTCTAAAATGATGAACAATGTTTATGATTCTGTAAGAGCTGGTTTAAATTTGGAATCCATGTGTTTGATTGCTTGACCTAGATGAAGTGGAAAGGAAAATAGCTGGCACAACTGGTGGTGACTGATAAACACCATAACCGAGTTAGTCTCATCAAGCCTCGTCACTCCTCATGAGACATCAGGAAAAAGCTCCCAAACCATGCTCCACTGCTGAAGCTGTGGGGATCTGTTAGTGCAAGTGTTTCTTTCCTGACCCTGTGCCCCAGGGGCCCCAAGACTGCCGAGATGAGCTCCTAGCCCCCTTAGGGGACCTCTTGGAGGGCACACTACCTTGGGGATCTTCCCTTTTAGATCACAAAACACTAGAGGTGGCAATGAAAGAGTCAGTATGTTAGACCTGAAATTATGTAAAATGTGTGTTTCCTGGAATTAGTCAGAACCAGAAGAAAAGAATCTGAGCCTAAGTGACAGTCATCATTCATAAGCTTTCTTTTTTGTTTTATTGTGTAGATGTTATATGACACAAAATTTTCAATTTTAACCATTTTTAAGTCTACAGCTCAGTGGCATGAATTAAGTCCACAATGTTGTGCCATTATCACCACTATCTATTTCCGGAATGGTTCATCACCCCAAACACAGACTCTGTACCCTTTATGCAATAACTCCCTATTTCCCCCTCCCCTCACTCCCTGATAGCATCTAATCAAGTTTCTGTCTCTATGCTTTCATTCAGTTAATTTCAATAGAATTAGCTCACTTAATACTCATTACCGCCATAAGGGTACCTGGTTAACTCTTTCTTACAAAGGAGGAAGCTGAGATTAAGAAGGATGCAGTCACTCACTCAAGTACCACACAGCCTTAAGCGGTGGACCTGGGAGAGTGAACGCCAGCATCCTGACTCCAAAGCTTCCACTTTTGACCGTGATGTTAGTCTTCCTACATTTTGGCACCTCTGAGTTTGTGCTCATTCCTCTCAGTCAGTTCAGTGAAAAACGAACCACTGGACACCAAAATACTCCTTTTATGACATTTAAATTCAAAGAGGAAGATGAAGAAGTTTGCTCCAGGCAGTCTTTTCAAGTCCAAAGAAGCTCTACTTTTAAGCAATACTTGCTAAAAAAGTACTTCCATTAAGGTTCCTCTTAAGTACTATTCTTGATTTTGTTTGTAACAACAAAAGCAAACCCAAATTTCTTCAGAATGCCTGTTGATGTCCTTCTCACAGAAACTTTGCACAGATCCGTTCTTTTTCTGGAAATTGCCAATTGGCTCCAACCCACTACATACGTACCTTACCTGTTGCTCAAATGATTGGTGTGCACTTTCAGTCTCACCTTCTTCTTATACCCATTCCATCTGAGAAAGTATCCCTGCCTCCATCTCTTCCTACTCCCCTCGTTGAGTCACATTAATGCCCACTCAACGCATAACTCATAGTTTAAAATATACTCGCCCCAGTCCAATCTGTAAGTACTGATTTATCCTTTTTATGCATATGTCAGTAGCCAAATTCATCAGACTCAGGTGAGAGCTATTATTAGTAAGTCATTAATTAGGCTTGTAGTTGTTTCCCCTATCAACTAAGAACAACTGCTTTCTTTTAACAGACGCCCCCAACTCCTTGTTATAGCCAACATCACCCGTTAGGAAAGATGACACACTGCATTTTCAAGTCCCTGAATGACACAAGTATACATTTTCTATAATGCAGCCCAGGTTCATCACTTAAGGGACGTAAGCCATATAAGTAATACTCTGTTTAAGGTATTAAATGATTTCCCTTTTCAATAGAATTTTTTAAAGTAGCATACTTATGAATTTCATAATAGTCATCTCCTTTATCTAGATAAAACAGAAATGTTTTTTAGCATAAAAGCCAATCCGTAAATTACTGGGTTGATTTCCATGAATCATTGAAACTCCCTAAAAGTTTAAGATAATGTTCTTGTGCTTTAAGACTAATAACAGTATGAGGTAATTTGAGGGAAGTAAAATAAAATTGGCACAAACATCGTTGTTGAGAGGAAGGCAAGAATTCTTCTGGTTGGACAAATCAAGGAGAGTTTCACAAAATAGTGATACTTGGATGGTGAAATGAAGAAGAGGTGATGAGTGCATGTCTGGGGCCAGGTGTAACTAATTAGATCCAGAGCCTACCATATGCCTGCTATGGTGACCTTGGAAGCATTATTTAACCTCATTAAGCATTGTTTTTTAAAATGATCATGGAAATAATTACACATACCTCAGAGTATTGTTTTTAATGATTAAATCGAGTTAATAAATGTAAAGCAATTAGCACAATGTTTGGCATATGGTAAGTTTTCAATAATGACTAGCTGATGTGTCAGGAAATTTTACAAGGCAGTCCAAAATAATAACTGAAATAGTTTTTACATCATAGGACAGTGGCACATGTCATAACAGAGGAAAAAGTCTTGCTTTAGGAAAATATGCTGATGACCCCTTTGGGTATGAAAGGTGCTGCTGCCTCTCCCAGAGCATGGGGAGAGGAAAGGGGGTGGAGAGGGGGGAGAGGGAGAGAGAGAGAGAGATTTAAAGGTTTAAATTGAGAGCTACAAAGAGAGGAGAAGGGTCTCAGGAAAAAGAAGGATCTAGAGAGAACAGAAGTATGATGCCAGGGCTTTAGAGTAGGAGATATCCTGCCTGGGAAGAATTACTCTGTAGGAATGAATCTGCGGACCAGAAGCCTTTATAATTCTGAGGGTCCCTTCAGAAAAAAGAGATTACCAAGATATATAACTATGGCTAATTTTACAAAAATATATGACAAGGTGAGCACATTGCTAGGGCTCTTCCTAAGACCTTGAAAGAAGGAAGCACGGTCAGATAAGTAGAGCTTAAGCTTTATCGGCTTAACAGAAATCTGCCTCTGACTCAGGCAAGAAACAGTCAAAGCATTTCAGAAAAATGGCATCTCTATTTGATGTTGGTTTCTGGCCTTTGCTTTGTTCCTATTTAGACCTCAGCCTTTATGCTCAAATCTTTGGTTAAAATTCTATTACAGATTATTGGTGTTGCTTTAGGGGAATGAAGGAAATGAAGGGAGATGGGTGCTTTTTCAGGCCAAGGTGATTCCAATACGGAGGAAGGAAAGCATTCAGGATCCAGGTAACACAAGGGAAGCCAGCTGCTGTGTAGTGCAAAATGTCCAAGTAGGAAGAGATAGTAGCCCCTTGAGGTGTGGGAGTTAAGCTGTGGAGGTGTCTGGACAGGATGATTCCTTTTGAAGACATGAGGGTAGACGAGCTCCACATAGGAGACAGTGTTAAGAAAGAGATCAAGTGTGTAATTTAATCTCCACATTCAGGAGATGAGAAGAAGAAGGAAAGAAACTGCAAACAAAGGCAGTCAGGCAGGAAAGGAAGATCAGTGAGAGCTCACGCGTGTGAGGGCTGTCAAGTTGGGGTACAGGGCAGCATTTGCTGATGGGCTTTAGATTTAGGTCATCCTGTGTTTAACTCCAAGCTCTTCAATTGAATAGCTATGTCACCTGGGGCAATTCACTTACTGCTCTATCTTTTCCCCCAAAATGTGAGTCATAACACCTACAACATAAGGTTGTAGGTGTTACAAGAGTCTGGAGGTGTACAGCAGGTGTACGACAGTCTGGAGAAAATGTCATGTCAAGGAAACCAATAAAAGGGGTTGCCTGAAAGAATTTGGTGCAGGAAGGTAAAGAAACTTGAAGACTTTAGAGATAGTGATTAAGAAGTTAGATTCAATTTCCAAAAGAGTCATTCCAGTAGTGGGGCAAAGTATAAGGTAAATGAGCACAGCAAGTGTACAACAAACATCTCCCTTCTATTTGCCTTTCAGGAATGTAAACTTGAAGGTAAAGATTTGATCTTAGATAATATGGTATTAATATTTATTAATAATTTCAACAAATTCTGATAATTCTCCCCATTCTGCTCCTACATAAGCTAAAATTAGTTGATTGACTCTAATCTAATTGATTTTAGACACTTACTAAATATTACCTCTCATTCGGAGTGGGGTGCAAAATTATCTGTGTAACAGAGATTCAGCACCCTTTGGTTTGTAATTAAGTTTCGTGACTTATGGAAGGAGTCCCCTTCCCATCATTCACTGAGTAAAGGTTTTGACATCCTGTAATATGAAACTTTTTTTTTTAACATCTTTATTGGAGCATAATTGCTTTACAATGGTATGTTAGCTTCTGCTTTATAACAAAGTGAATCAGCTATACATACACATTTATCCCCATACCTCCTCCCTCTTGCGTCTCCCTCCCACCCTCCCTATCCCACCCCTCTAGGTGGTCACAAAGCACCGAGTTGGTCTCCCTGTGCTATGTGGCTGCTTCCCACTAGCTATCTATTTTACATTTGGTAATGTGTATATGTCCATGCCACTCTCTCACTTCATCCCAGCTTACCCTTCCCCCTCCCCGTGCCCTCAAGTCCATTCTCTACGGCTGCGTCTTTATTCCTGTCCTGCCCCTAGGTTCTTCAGAACCATTTTTTTTTTTTAGATTCCATATACATGTGTTAGCAGACAGTGTTTGTTTTTCTCTTTCTGATTTACTTCACTCTGTATGACAGACTCTAGGTCCACCCACCTCATTACAAATAACTCAATTTTGTTTCTTTTTATGGCTGAGTAATATTCCACTGTGTATATGTACCACATCTTCTTTATCCATTCACCTGTCAATGGACACTTAGGTTGTTTCCATGTCCTGGCTACTGTACATAGAGCTGCAATGAACATTGTGGTGCATGACTCTTTTTGAATTATGGTTTTTCTCAGGGTATATGCCCAGTAGTGGGATTGCTGGGTCATATGGTAAATTGATACAGCCACTATGGAGAACAGTACGGAGGTTCCTTAAAAAACTAAAAATAGAACTACCATATGAAACTTACTTTTGATTCTTGGCTATTCAGGACTGTTTATAGGTCTCTGTGTTTTAATTAATGTCTTTTTGTTATAAATGGTCAAAACCAGGAAGATAGTAATGAATAAGTTGTCATGTTTACAGAATCCATCGGGCCGACTGACTTTCAAGCAAAAAGAAATACAGTTGCAGTTAAATGATTTTATTTTCCTTGAATTAAACATTTTTAACAAGAATAATAAGTAGTAAAAATATTCTTGGCTCTATATAAAAAAGGAAAAAAGTAAGGTTCATTTTAAGACCGGGGTTGGGCCTTTTAAAATCTGAAGAAAAAAATACATGCCTGAGGGAGTGATTTATATTTTGAAGGCTTCTCAAGGCAAATGAAAACACCTCATCTAAGAAGGAGTGGAAAGAGTTCCACATCTTAAAAGACTATCAGAGAATTCGTTTCACTTCTTTTGTTAAGGCTTTTGATTAAACAAGAGGTGGAAGTTCACTCTTATTCAGCCTTATAATTACCTTCAGACAGAATATTGAGAAAATTGGCAATAAAAAGCCTAACAGTTTGGATTGCACTTTTCACACATTTAATCAGCTGTTTGCTTGCCTTCCAGGCCCCACCAATAGGTGTTTATCATGAAGCTTTCCCCTATAAATTACAACTGCCAGATTACAGCTCCAGAATTCACTCTTCTTCAGAGCAATTTCTTCTGGGGTTACCTTATCAGACAAGATTAGTAGTTAGCAATCACGTAACAGGTATTACTATTATTGTTGTTTCCACCTGCTCTTTCTCTGTCTTTTAGGTAAAATGCTCCCCTGTGCATTAGACAGATATAAGCTCACAAGGGAAAAAGAAACCCTGCCTTTTACTTTCTGCATCTTCATATGCCCAGGAACTTAATAAATGTTTAATTTAGATAATTTGGCACCTGTATTCCACAAAGTTTGTTGCCATTTTCAAAGGCATTTAATCATCTTTATGGTGCAGTAGAGGTCAAATATCAGAACAGAAAGATCACAGATTAATTTGATCAGCCCTGGGCATGATTCCTTACTTCCCCACTTTACTGGCTATATAGCCCAGAAAAAAATTACTTAATCTTTCTGAATCTTACTTTCCTCATCTGGTAATATTAACTTCTCTAGAGGGTTATTGTAGGGATTAGGGGTAAGGTCATGATAATAACTAACATGTACCAAGTCAATGCTGTAACTGTTTGTATGTATTAACTACTGTAGCCTTCTCAACAATACAATAAAATAAGGATTATTATTATCATTCAATTTTAAGACAAGGAAACAGAAACATATAAAAATTCAGTAACTTGCCCCAGTCCACACAGTTATTTAGTGGCAGAGCCTGGATTTGTACCCAGAGAGCCGTCTTCCAAACCCACTCTTAACTCTTAATCATCAGGCTACATTGCCTTTTTATTATTTCAGGAAGTACCCTTAGACACGCAGTTTGAAGTAACTACTGTTATGAAAAATTGTAACAAGAAGAGTCCTAGATCATTCCAATAAACCAAGGTCAACTAGGCCCATGTGAAAATCCTCTAGGCTTTAAGTGCTTCTAACATTTGGTCACCTAGACTCTACTGGAACATGGAGACTGGGCCATCCCACTTTCATATGATTCTTGAGATCAGCTTATTTCTTATTTGGAGCTCAAACTTGTCTTCTGGTAAAGTTACTAGTTTTTCACATTACAGCTACACATAAAATCCTAAATTCACATACTAGTTTAGCTCTCCATGTATTTAAGGATAGTTTGTATGCTATCTTTCAAGTTTCTTATTTTTTTCATCTCTTGGCTAAACATCTAGGGTTTATTCAACAATCCTCTTATATCTGCCAAGGCTTTCATCTCTCAGGTAACTTTTCCCTAATCACTCTCCCATTTGCCAATAACCTCTTAAAATCTGTTGGCCAAAGTGAATATAATATTCCACCATGGAATTAGTAATACAGAATTCAGGGAGACTATTCTTTATATTATTTTGTGGACTCTGTTTCTCTTAACACAGACTAAGTATATATTTTCTTTCAGAGCTAGCGCATTATACTTTTGCTCGTACTTAACTTGGATCAGCAGTCAAGTAAACCATGAAACTGTTAAAGTCGGTTTCCTCTATCCTGTGCAATTGTTTTTTCGAACCCAAATTCAAGAGTGTATTTCTATTTTATTAACATCCATTGAATGCCTACTATATGCAAAACATGATGCTGAGCCTTATGAGAAACACAGAATTGTAGGTTTCCTTTCTATTCTCAAGGAACCCATATACCAGTAGGAGGGACTAGGGAAAAGGGGGAGAAGAGAAAGGACAACTAAAGAAAAGAAGACAGTCGAAGGGTAGGGCAAAGGGCACAATGAATGTGGGCCCAAGATGTAAGAGCTCAGAATTAAGAATCTAAAAATGAAACTCTGGTAGAAGCAGTGTGTCCTTATTTGAAAGCTGAAAGTAGGACAACTACAGGAAGTGCTTTTAAATGTTTGTTAAGTGTCATAGGGTTATTTCGATCCTCTTGTTCCTACAATCTGAATAAATTTGAATCTTGGTTCTGTTTTTTGCCGTATTAGCTACCTTCCCCAATCTATGTCATTTGCAAATTGGATTCATCTTCTTTAACTTGAGTGTATACCCACATATTTGATATTAAACTGTCCCTGTGCACCACATTTTAGTCTAAATCTAAAAATAAATTACCTAGAATATATTTTATTCTCTCAAAAACCAGGAGAGTTCTTAAGGAAGAGTCACTTATCAGCTGGATAAAGCTGACCGTTATGGGTTTGTTGTACCTAAGTGCCAGTGGCTTCCTCCAGAAAGCTTACATGAAGAAAGAAACAGAAACTAGCCATGGATATGAACCCTCCAAAAAGAAGTACAGACTCTCTTTGGGAGCATCAGGAATTGAGGGAAAAGAAAGAAGTAGCTGCATCCACAGCTCTGTTCCTAGTATATTCTATTAAGCTGTTCATATTATAATTGTTTCTTCCTGTGTTCCACTCCATTTTCATTCTGCCACCATGAGTGTCACCTCACAGTCTGCAGATTTATTAGCAACCAGAGTTCAGAACTCACAGGAGTCACTAAGCATCAATAAAATCACACTTATGTTTAAAATGAGTGACCTTTTTTCCAATTTCAGCCATACCTAAAACTGCATCACCTTAAAACCTTCTTTCTACAAACGCATGGCTTCAAAATAATTTTAAATTCATAAGTGAGGTCATTTTTAAAAATGGAAATTCCTATATGGCACAAGAAGAAGCTAAACACCAGATTTGGATTTTATGGCCCACATGGTGACAGCAGGATCCTTGAAGGGCTGCGCTTCAGCTTAAGTGTAGGATAGAAACACACATACACACACACACACAAATAAAACATTCACCACCACAGGAGATTAGGAGAAGACACCATTTTGCCTGTACTTCAGTGGGGAGGAAGAAATGTTTGCTCTTACAGAGTTCTGAGCTTTAAAATTATACCATCTCTGTGGTATACCACTTGGCAAAGAAATTAACTCAAATATTGATTGCAATACTCCTGGTATACCTGCAGAAGCAAATGCAAAATTCCTCTGGAGAGAAAAGACCTCAGGTTTCACAGGTAAATCTTCAATGAAGATAAGATCAGACATTAAAAAGAAACAAAAAACACATAAGGCAACACTGTATCATGGGCAAGAGTCAGCAAACACAACAAAAGGCAGATTTAGATCCCCTTAACTTCAGATGATTTAGACCCCCCTGAACTTCAGACAATACAGCAACATGATAAAGATTATAATGTAATATAAGTGTTTTAAAGACAAAAAAGAAGGAATCAAAACCACTAGAAATGAATAAGACCTAAGGGAAGAAAAACAAAAGAACTAAATGATTTGAAAAAAATAGCTCTTAGGAATAAAAAAGATAGTTATTTAAAAAAGAATTCAGCAGATAAGCTAACAAAGGATTAGACAAAGCTGAGGAGAGGAGATAACTGATCGACTGGGGGACAGATACGAAGAAATCACAAAGGTCACAGCACGAGAGATAAAGAGATGGAAAATACTAAAGAAAGTTGAAGAAACATAGAAAGATAACGGCCAACATACATCCAATAGGAAGTCCAAAAGGAAAGAAGAGAGAATGAGAGAGAAGCAATATGCAAGGACATAAAGATGAAGTGTTTTCCAAAACAGATGAAAGAGACGACTCCTCAGATTCAATCATCTAAATGAGCCCCAAACAAGATAAATAAAAATACAGATATAATGCACTGAAACCACAAACCCCAAGGAAAGGAGGATCTTCAAAGAAAAGATGTATTTTCAAATGAATTATTGATACAATTGAACTGACAGCAGACTTCTAAACACAAATCTCAGAGGCCGGGAAGGCAGTGGAATACTTCCCTCACAGTGCTTAGAGAAAACACCTGGAATTCTACACCTAGCTCACCTAAGACTGAAAATGGAATAAAGCCCATATTACAGAAAGAGAGTCTGCAATCAATAGACTCACTCTAAGAGAGTACTAAGGTAGGTCCTTCAGGAAGAAAGAAACAAAACATAGAAGAAAGAAATGGAATGCAAGAAGCAAAGATAATTTGACTATAAATAAAATGTGTCCTAGATATATTTTGAATTAGAGAAGACTAAGTCTCAGATAGCTATTCGTGTCTTTACCACTTTCTAAAGTCTCTCCAAGATATCAAGTTTGTACCTCCCCCATCATATTTCTAATGAATAGAAATTCATCGGCTTATGTCTGTAAAAAAAAATTTAGACTATATGAAGGAGAAAGTGGCAGAACATTCCCAACCAAAGTATGGGGGTGCCCAAAGGAAAAGAAAGATCTTGTACCCAAGATGTGCATTCTTATTAGCAACCCCAGAGCTACATATTAAAAGTCTATTATTTGAGTGGTAGCATGCGCCTATAACACTGACTTTCCTGTTTGAATCATTCTGTCTAATGAGAATATATCAATAGTATGATTTCCAAGGCACACTCTTAAGGGGAAAAAACAAATGTTTAGGGAAGAGATAAAAAGGAAATTTACTTTTCATCATATGTCCTTTGTCCTTTTAAATTCTATACCATGTACATAAATTGCTTTTTCAAATATTAAGTATTCAGTTAATTAATTTTAGAATAATATCAAAGAAAAATCTAAAAAGTGACTTTATTTGGTTTGCTTTGAATGAACAGAAGAAGAGGGGATATGGATACTAGAAACTCAAGGGTATAATACAATATAAGTTATAGTCAAGGGTGATCCCTTGAAAAAGTTAGCAATACTTTTAAAGCAAAAGTGAAGATCTTTTCCAAATTCCCAAATAATCCATTTGGCTTTTTTTTTTTTTTTTCTTTTTTGGAGACCTGCCTTCTAACAGCTTGAAACCTACATTTTTTTCCCTAACATTAAGTCCATGATGTGTCATCATTTCCAGTGTTAATTAGGTAGGCCTTACAATAAAAGAGCCTGAAAAATTTCCCCATCAGAGTTGTTATCTATTATACATGACTGATACATGGAAAGAGTAAGAATTTTTTCCAATTAACCTGAACGACTTGGAAGAATGACTTTGAGATTAAACACTGAGAACTTTTAACTACTTTTTGAATAGTACAAAGACAAATTTCCATAAAATATTAATTTTTAAAGATTTGCATTAGGACTAAAATAAAGCAAATATAAGTAAATGTAAAGAATGCAAATTCCTAAATTAAACATTTTAAACCATTACAGTGTAGTAAAATTATACTTAAAGCAGGTTTATAAATAAATCAAGAAAACTAGAATTATTTCTAATTCCTAACCCTTATTTTATAACATTTCAGGGTACATACTGCTAATTTAAGGACATCTAAAAGCTTCAAACAGCTCTGTATGTACATTTTACTTAAAATGTATAATATAATCACATCAAATATCATTTATTGAGTGCTTACCACATCAAAGACATGGTGCTGTGCACCTTGCTAACATTACTTCCTTTAATCTCCAGAACAACCCACGAGGTAGATATTATTATCTTCATTTTATACACATAAAAATTAAGGCATGAAAAAATGAAGTAACATAGAAAAGATCACACAGCTGGTCAACAGTAGAGCTAGGACTCATGCTGATGTCACTCTGACTTCAATTTTTGTGTTCTTGACCACTCTGTTAAATGCTTCAAGGAGAACCAAGGTTTGGCATAACATTAAGCAATTAAAGGGTTATTTAAAAGAGGTCAAGGATCACCAACATAAAGAGAAGACATGTCTTAATTACCTAAGTTAACTTAATATGCAGGTATGGTCAAAAAGCTTTTGGTGAGAGTTTTTGTTTTTAATTTGGTGACAGGAAAAAGTAACATTGGGATCTAAACAACTAATTCTTCCAAAGTTCATTACTATGCATTCATTCATCAAATGTAATTTATTGACTTTTATGACTAGAGACCAAGTCTGAAGACCAGCAAGTATGACTGGAGTCTCCATCTTAGGCAGAAAATGGCTTTTGTATGTGAAGTTTGTATTTGTTTAGCTAGAGCAAAATGAATTCAAAATAATATTAAAAAAAGATCACCGTTGTCGGTAAAGCGAAGGTATTTAAAGATTTTCTTTCTGTTTAAACTATGTTAGCTCAACATTTTTACTCAAATTCTCCTCTTCTCCTCCAAGAAGATATACATTTTGGTAATGGAATTTCACTGTGAGTCATTTTGGTTAAAAAAAAAAACCAAAACATTGGTTGCTATGTATACTATGTATGCTATGACAGAAATGTTTTGAAATTTTTCTTTTGTTTCTGAATTTTTTTCAGTCTATGTAAAATGATAGAAAATGATGTAAGCGTCTAAAAAATATGCCTCTTAGAAAAAGTTACATGATCATGAAATTAAATCAATATGTTCCTTTAATGATGAAAAATGTGCTAGTTTAACAATATCAGGAAATGTAATACAGTTCGACATTAATAATAAATGCTAACTATGCATACTACTGGCAAAATAACTTTGTTACTATAAATGAATTGAAGGATTTTTACTACCTATACTGTAACAGTAATAATACAAACTTTTAAAAAATCAATCAACCTCAACCAATTTGAAGTTATCTTGGACGTAAAGCAACGATCACATATGCCTCATGCTTCATTTTATCATCTTGAAACTACAGATATTAAAAAGCTACAAAAACACTTAGGAATGCAACTTAAATTTATATTCATTTAATTACTCACTGTAAATAATTAAAATCTCATCTCATGTTTTGATCTGTGGTCAAGAACACCATTATTTTACACACACACATACACATACACACAAAGCCATGTATCACTAAAATGTCTGATTTCCTTTTCTTTGATTTTGCAGCATATTTTTTTAGCTTTGCCATTTGATATCAACTTTTTCCCAGTTATAAGCATCTTAATTTGATTTAAGTCAGCAGTTACTTACAGGGGACTGTCAAATCTTTTAGAGTTATGCTGTAAATCATGACTGAAAGATTTACTTTCAGTATAATAAGACAGCTTTGCATATTAATTAGATCAGCAGACACATGTTTGCTGAGGTTTAGCAATTGTGCAATAAATATAGCATGGCAGTGATAGAGCTGTTAAACCTCAGCACATAGATTTCTAATACATTTTATTGAGTTTATCCAAGAAATAATCACCTTGCTAAACCCAAGTTAACCACATGATGGAATATTAGGATGTTTAATTAAAAATGAAGTTATGCTGTACAAGTGGGTAACCTTAC
Organism: Eschrichtius robustus; assembly: GCF_028021215.1. NCBI lineage: Eukaryota > Metazoa > Chordata > Mammalia > Artiodactyla > Eschrichtiidae > Eschrichtius > Eschrichtius robustus. The sequence continues at coordinate 37,475,516 of NC_090836.1, forward strand.
ACAGCGGCTAAAAAAAGAAGGCCATGAAAAATTAATTTTACTCAATAAAAACATACACATAGCCCTTTTGTGACGTTGCTAAATGGATTCAACCATTTCACTAAGATACACATGATGCAGAAATAGACTAAATAAATTTGGGGGAGGGGGTTCAGAGAAGACTTTTTCAACTAAAGTAACAAGGTTGGTAAATGTCATGCACATTAGGATTGTCTTTCAAAAAATCAGTAAATCCTTTTACGTCATCCTCAGAGATCCATTGTGAGGGCTCAACAGATGACCACTGGGGCCAGGAATTAATCTCCCCTGTAAAGCTATCAGGCAGCATCCAACTCCAGCAGGCCACATTTATGCCATTCCTATACATGGGCAATCTAGGCAATCCTGATGCTTTCCCTACCTTGGGAGAGAAAAACTGCCACAGAAGTCACTGTTAAAGACAACAGGATTATCTGGTAGCTGAAGGGGTGGGCATAACAAAAACACAGACTTCATGAGTGATGACAGTAGGATGAATTCCTCTGAGCATATACCATGGCACAGGCAGAAAGGAAAGAAGGAAGGGAGGAAGGGAGAGAGGGAGGGAGGGAGGGAGGGAGGGGGGAAGGGAGGGAGGGAGGGAGGAAAAAGGAAACACTGCAATAAGAATCAGAAGATGAGTTCTAAATTGCAGATCTGTATCTATAATTAAACACCATATATAAGTAACTTCACCTCTCTGCGCCATAATTACCTCATCTGCCACGTGAAAGTATAAGACCAGATGACCCTGAAGCCCTCTTTAAACTAATATTTTAAAATATCCAGCAAATATGGAAGCAACCACATCATCTCTTTCTTCCTCATTTACACCTTTGTTTATTTATTCAACAAATAGTTGTGGAGCACCTAATAAGGTATAGGCCTTACACTATGTCTCAAAGATTCAACAGTGAACAAGTTATACCCTTTACCCCCATAAAGCTCCATGCCTGGTGTGGAAGTGAAGCGAGGAGACAGATGGACAAGAAAGCGAAAGCTGGGTAGATTAGCCGGGGTCAAATCTTGAAGGTCATGGTAAGACATGTGACCTTTATCCCGAGGGCAAACGGGAGGCACTGACTTTTTTTCTGTCTGGGGTGATATGATCAGATTTGGGCTTTTATAGTCTGTGGAGATTGCACTGGAGAGAGATGCCTGAGAGGCCTGACCTACTGTAGTTGCAGCCAGACTTGAAAGAAAGGGACCCTAGTACCGAGAACATAAAGGACTTGACTGGATGTGGAAGGGGTGTGAGGGGGATGATTCCTTGAGTACTGGTGGGAGGGAGGGAGAGGGGGAGGAAGGGGGCGGGGGCGGGAGGGCAGGAAGAAGGGATAAAACTTGGTGGATACGGCTGCCACTCACTGAAACAGGAAATAGAAATGAAGAACCGGGTTTTGGAAAGAGAAGAGGAAGAGGACATGAGGCAGGAGTCATGGAGGCAATGAGGAGCTCAGTTTGGGGTGTCCGGATTTAAGGTTCCCAGAGAAACATTGGACATTTGGGTTTGGATCACGTGCCACAGAATGAAATAGCAGTTAGTTCTCTTTATGAATCATTGAAGATTCTCTCTCTAGAGGTTCTTAACTATTTGGAAATCGTATAACACATATGAAATCTTTAAGAGCCCGGGTTCTCCCTGCAGAAAAATGTACACCTGCACAGATACTCAGGGAATTCATGGACCCCAAAGCCCATCCACAGACCTACAGGGGTCCAGGAATTCCAAGGTGAGAATCCCTGCCAGGGGGATGAGGATAAATATGGCAGTGATCGAAAAAGGAAGTAACTCAGAGTTCCTTGTCCTGACGACATCAGAGAAATGCGGAAAATGTTTTGATTGCTTTGAGTAAATTGCACTAGCAATGACAGACAGCAGCTATGGCAAAAGACTGGCCTGATGCTCACCAAACCAGCTTCATCTTCCTGGACACTCAGCTCAGCTACATTTTCTTAACCCCTTGAATCCATGTGGTTAGATCTTACCAATGGTATGTGAGGGGAAGGGACACTTCTGACCTGAGGCAGTAACACTGGGTGTGCATTTTCCATGCTTTCTCTGTGGTCCTCTTCTCTAGCAGTTTTAGAGGTCATGCACTGGGCATGGCTTCTTCACTAAATGGCAATAGCCAGGGTCCCTAGTTTGAGGAATCCCAATCCCAGTCCCCCTCAACTCTCTCCTCAATACCGCATTCAACATATCACACTGAGATGTGAATGAGCAATACACCTTTTATATTAACCACTGAAATTCTGGGACTTGATACAGAAGCTGAGGTTAGTTACCTTTATTAATAAAGTAAATATCAATAATAATAATAATAATACCCATCACATGTAAGGTCCATAGGTTAATAAAATAATTGTATACTATCTGCTTTAGTTTTCTTTACAGGACTTATTGTTACCTGACATTTATTTTCCTGTTTAGAGTCCCTCTTTTCCACTACACCATCATTTCCATGCAGACAGGGCCTCAGTTTTATGCACTGCTATATCCTGTTTCTAGATCAGTGCTCAGCATATAACAGATCCTAATTAAACATCTGTTGAATAAATGGGTGAATAAATTATTTCAAATGGGTCTCTTCTCATCTGAAGGTATTTTTTTAAAGGGCACACCTTCTATTTATAACTACATCAACAAAGATGGTGGTGTTGGGAGGTGAGGAATTGGGATGTAACCTGGAGCAATAATTGGGACAGATGCCTTAAGGCAAGCGTGGGTATTACATTTTCCCAGATAGGAGGCATTCTCTCTCCTCTGTCATTAGAGTGACTTCAGAAGAAACTTTGAAAAGCAATTATATAGATAAAAACCTGGGTTTGGGAGTAGAAAGACCTTAGTATTCAGCTGCTAGCTCTGTGACGTTAGAAAAATTAAATCATGATGAACCCAATATTTTTGTTTGTAAATGGATAATACCTCCAAGATAATACCTATCTTCGAGGAGACCTGTGAAGAGTAAGGTGATGTACAGAGGGTAAAAGACACAGAAGTTATGCACCGTGCCCAAGGCCACATAACAAGGCAAGAGTAGAACTAGATTTTAAACCTACATCTTCCTCAAAGCCCTTGGCTTTTTGTGTTTGTCCTCTTACAGACTGAAAGGTCAAGGATAATTACACAGAGAAAGCTAAATATTCTGTTGGGTTACTTTTAACTCCAGTTTTAAATTTTACATTGCTCAGATCAATCTTATACCATTCCACACTTTCACAATCTCTCCATATAATTTTTTTTAGTGGGGAAATGATACGCAGGATTGAGCATGACCATTATTCATCCCAGATTTTCTGGGACAGCCTTTATTTCAAAATTGCACACCACTGAAATTCCCTGAAAAAGCCACTATTTCAGTATCCAGACTTTGTACCAGAAACAGCATAAAATACTGTATTCAGGCAACATAGTTACCATAGGTCTCAATGTACACCTTGTTAGTGTACCTTGATGCGTGTGTGGGTACTACTGGAGATCATGGGATAGAAACATTGTAGAACCACTGCACTGAAGTACCTGATTTTGATCTACTAAATCCTATGATAGTTAATTATCAGAAATTTGTATTTTTTTAGCAAGTTAACAAGCTCTATGGGTGATTCACATGCATGATGAGTTTTGGAACTCTTGATTTTGGAAATGATCTCCTTAAGAAAGAGGCCCACATATCAAAGATAGCCACTAGGCATTTTCTGTTAGAGACCTTTGTAACCAGTTAGTCACTGAAGTTTGAAAAGCACCACTTCGAGGTACTGGCAGAAAGAAAGGATGTGGTGATCCTTTTGTGAGCCTCCTTCTGTACTCAGTGGCAGTACTTATTCAGTAAACTTTTCACTTCTCAAATGGACCAGAGCATTTTCTGTCTCACATTCTGATCAGTGTATTTATTAAACCCGATGACTGCAGGTGGGATGGAGACAGGACATTCACTGCATCTACTGCACTGAGATTTATGGAAAGCAAGAGGAGGTGGTAACCACTAATCACTGGTGGCAGCAGCTTTCTCTTAGGGAGAATAATCAGACTTTGTGAGGTCATCTGCTATTAGAACCCACTTAACCCAAAGAAACCAAAACTACTACTGATATGATTTTAATTAGGGGCTAATACTCAAGGCACTTTTTAAATTCTCAAGGTGTGTTTTCAATGGACAAAACATCTTACTTTGAGTCATAAGCTATATACAGACTACACACATATATATATTTTTTTAATATTTTTAAAAGTTTCTAGTATTAGTATCTATCAGAAAGAGTAAGTTCAGAACAGACTTGGATGAGGAATAATTAAGGGGTAGAAAACTTTAAACACTTTGTAAACAGACAACAATGAAAAAATATTAAATGGGCCAGGTAAAAATTTATTCAAAATTCTCAAATGTGGATGCAGGAAGTAGTGTGTCCCAGGAAGTGAGTTGGCCACAAGCTTGAACTCTATGCTTTAATATGGGCATATAGATTCCAGGAAAACTGGGCGCCAAATGAGTAAAGTGAATTATGAAGTCATAAAATCCTGGGCGATCCCACATATTTTTCTGAAAAAGTTCAACATACTTCTAGTTATAATAGCTGCAAAACCTCCTTAGAGTGACTTTGGGCAAATGCCCAGTGACTACACCTCACTGAAACTTCCCACCTCCTGCCTCCTAAGCTTCCGTGTTAATAGCGAGCGCCATGCTTTGAGAGCCCACTTGAAACATTACTTTCCTCATGGGTTACTTTATACATTGGCGTAAAAACTCATCTTCTAGAAGATGGTATGATATTCTTACCCGTTTCACAGCTGGGCCCGGTGAAGCCTTGTGGGCAGGCACACACGTTAGCGGCAATACAAGCTCCTCCGTTCCTACAGCCATCTTTGCAAAACGCTAAAATAATTCAGATACATAATTTTAGCACTTTAGAAGGAAGTAGTTCAAGATACTCCAGACTAGCTTTTCTTTATTGCCTTTGATATAAATGCTATTATAATTTCATATTCAAATAATACTTTCCATATAGGTAAAAATTTCAACACAATTTGTAGACTAGTACTCTTTCCATTGTTAAGTATTTCACCTGTAAAAGAAAATACTGAGCTTTCTTTTAACAAAAAACAGTAGCCTTACAACACAGGAATTAGAAGTAGTATTGCACCTCAGTGTAGCAATCCAGCTTGAAATTAAATCTAAAAAAAAAATGGCAGCCATCCTAGGCATCTTCTTAAGGAAGAAACCACCACCTAAAGAATAAGACACAGAAATAAGAAATAATTGAATCCTATACGGCTCTGATCATTCTACACACTGTCCAAACTGTCAAAATACTAGAGAAGTGCCCCATCCTTCAAAAAGTTCTAAATCAGTCCGGGTGATGAATTAGCCAATAATGAGAATTTGATAAAGGATTCTTCAAGAAGGGTCTTGAATCCCTCTGCCAAGGATAGGTCAGGATCCAGGATCAAGGGCAAAGGCACTGCATAGCCTGTTGTGTTAGAGTGGGTTTGTGAGTGAGGGGAGTTCTTCTGTGAGCAGAAAAAGAAGCCAAGCTCTGAGCCACTGCAAGGGTGATCTTTTGAGATGCGCTGCCCTCAAAAAAGGTGAGAAAAACAAGATGGGCAGGATGGAGTACCCTTAGAAACTTCTGTTTCTACTTCAGCTTATTCTTTGACTGTACGGCAAAGGCTGTTCCCTCAGCCTGGCAAGGCCTGTTGTGGATGAACTTGATCAGCCTGTTCCATGCCTGGGGCAAAAGCTTTTGCTCTAGTTTTCTGGCATGTGCTTCCTGTAATTAGTTAGGATGTACTTTCTCAGAGTGGGAAACTGTAGAAATCTGAGATTCTGCTACTGAATTAAAGGAAGGGGCACAAAGAGGCCATTTGGCTTTTTTGGTTCTAGGTCTTAATCTGTCTTCATCCTAGGCAAAAGCAATACCTAGTCACCAAGAACTTGCAAAGAGATTAGGAATTGAAGCCTCATGAAAAGAAAGGGTACACCCACCAGACCATGTGTATATCCTCCTTGGAGTAATTTGCAAGGTTGCAGCCTGTTGATAGAGAATAGGACTCAATGATTCAGATCCTACAGCTAAACTACTTCTCTCTCAGCTTTTGACATTCCCAGCAGAGATGCACACAGGAACGGAGAGGAGAGTCTTTACTCAGGCAACCTATAGTTCTAATTTCCAGAAGAAATTTATAGACGCTGGAAAGTTCTCCTTCCTTCAAAAATAAGAATTATCTGTCTGCATCTTCTCACGGCTTCAAGGATTCTTTACGCTATAAACTTTATTTTTCACATTAATAAGGAGTGAGAGTCAAATGCAAATAAGAATGAGAAGCTGTTGGGCTTCCAGATGAAATCTTAACTCTCAGAACATCCAGATGCTTTGGGGAAGTCCTAAGGGTGCATTCGTACCATGCTATGGACTTGAAAGTCTAGCTTTCCTCAGGATCCGTCCAGTTTCTGAGGAAATCTTTGTGGGATTTAGACTCCCAAATGCGTAGGCCTTTAACAATGCTCTAAACTACAGATTTCCATAGACTTTGACAGAGTAATCCTCTGGCCCACCCCTATCTGCATCCACTGTATGATTGTAGACCAGGTCTGAAAGTCATGACCAAAGGACACGGCATTAGTAACAATTCCTTGTTATCTCCTGTCTCCCATATGCATGTAACAAAGAAAATTAATTTTGGTAAACCCCAGGATAACGAACACAGTACATTTGAGGAATGGACCAGTTCTGAAGCTCAAAGTGCCTGAATTAGACAAATGATAAATAAATCTATATGACTTAACAAGGAATATGGGCTTTATCCTATGGAAGTTGGTGGAGTTTCCAGAATAGGACCTCCGTTTTCCTTGTGAAGTGGGAGGTAAGCTCATCTGATGAAGGAAAACGAGGGCATGGATAAAAGAGTGAATTAATGGATGGTGGTGCACTACAGCTGGAATATCTGCTGATGGAAATGAAAACCGGAGAATTATTGATTGGTAATGACAAACCAGGTAAAATGGGAAATGGTAACACATAGAAACCTAAAATTCCCAGTTAATTAGTACTCAGCTCAAGAGAGAGAGAGCAGAGAAGAAAAGCTCTCAGACTGACCCCTAATAGATATTTCACAGTGGATCATGGTAGTAAAACAAATGGGTTGATAGGGCTGCCGAAAATAATATAGCTGTAATGTTTGGACTCAAAAAGAAATATCGGAACCTGGGAGGAGACTGGTAATCTGGATGAAAAGGACAGGTAAGAGAGATTAAAGATGAAAAACTGTGGAAAGAACAGAGTGGGCAAACTGGAAGCAGAAGGACGTGGGGTTAGACAATAAAAAGCTAAAGTTTAGATGTCTAGAGTGGAGTAGTTCTGTACAAAAATGCCCAGGATGTGATTATGGCTATGATTCCACTAGAGAGGAACAGAGGTGGAAACCACTGTGGTTGAGGTCATGGAGCATTAAATCAGAGTTGTTGAACAGTTTGGCCATTTAAACACTGACGTAATCCAAGAGGAAGCCCATGAGCTACACTTCAAAGTTCTCAATGGCTGTGGGAAGTACCCAGAAGGCAGGTAACAGTGACGAGAAAGGGTGGAGGGAGGGAGAGATGGATTGCATGATCCCTAATGGAAGAGGTGCCAGCACTTAAATCTCTTACCTTTGCACGTCGTTCCATTCCCGGTATAGCCTGGCTTGCAAACACAGTTGTGTCCTCCGACAGTATTGAAGCATAAAGCATTTTCATCACAGTTGTGCTGATTTGTGACACATTCATCATGTTCTGAAATGAGGATACGTTTTTGTTACTCAAAGACAGATTTTCAAAACCACTGTGTTTAAACTGCACCTTCATCTTTGTTAGTGTATGCTATTTCTTTCCAACACAGACATACACAAATTACCTATTAAAGAAGAGCTTGTATTTTGAAGTACTGTATACTCCTCTTGAAGTACATACATAGTGTACACATCCACAAACCTTAAACACAAAAGGATTTGGATACAAGGCCCACCAATAGTAGCAAGGAATAGAAGGAGAGGAGAGGGAAGGATGGGGATTAATTCTCAGAAGTAGGTCCCAGAGCCAGCTGTTTACAGTCTCAGCGGGGAAAGGCACGGAAAGGGTGTAGCACGGAAAGGGTGATAGGAAAGGATGTGTAACTGTATTGCTCCATGAATCCTGACCCGCAGGATAATGGACTTGAAGCCCTGTGGAATGAGATGCAGTTAACATCTACATCCACACTTGCAGGCATAAAGATACACGTGCAAACTGCTGGGGGAATATCTGAGTTTCTTAGTAAATTCCCTCTTTCTGCAAAGGAAGTATCACACTTTTATTAAATAAGACTAAAACTTGCCTTTATAATATGTGCAAATGCAAACTCTGAGACGTACAATCAATATGATACCTCCTTTAACTGTAACTTGACACTTTCAAAAGCACTGAATCATTTGATTCTCCCAGCCCCGCTGTGAGAGAGGCAGAACCAATGTCATTGTCACCATTTTAAAGATGAGTCAGTGGTGGCTCAGAGTGCTTCAGTAGCCTGCCCAAGTTCATGGAAATATTAGGCAACTTCAGAATGCTAGCTCAGTGTTCAGCAAAAATGTAAGTGTGAGGAATAAATACAGTAAATATGAGAAAGAAAACAGATCTAACCTCGAAATCAAGATGAGTAGGAAATGAAATACAAGTGAGGAAATGCATACAAGTTAGTTCAGCCATCTAAAATCCCTACAGCCTCACTACTTATTACCCAGTCTCTTACATAAATAGTATTTAGGTCTAAAATTAAATATATATTTTAATACACTTACATTGATCGAGCCATTAATTCACTATGATATAAATAATCAAAGCAAAAAGAAATATTGCTTTTTCACTTTAGAACTTTTTGCATTCCAAACCATATGTATCTATCTATATATTATTCTAGACAACATAATAGTACTGTATCTGTAATTTTGAAAAAAAATTGCCTTTGACATATGTAGTTGAGATTAGACTAAAATCATTTATTTTAACTATAATACTAAAATAGAATGCTCTTTGTTTTATATTTAAAAAATAAAGATTAACATTTCATGATGCTATGTCCTGTGTTACGCAAGCACAAAGTTATGATAGTTTTAGCTATAGGCCTATAATAAAATCTATAAAGATTATTCCCAATAACCTTTCAGACAGATTTCAATCACTAAGGTTTTAGAATTACACAAATAGATATTCTCCAAATTCCTGGCTGAATTTCCCCAAATTATATAAAATTCCACCTTTATTATCTAGAATCAGAACACTCCAGAGTTTTAAATAAATTCATGCATATTGATGATAGCTTAGAAAATGGCTGGATTACACATGGGTGTCGTAACTGGGGATACCCTTGGACACTATTAAATATCGGAGGGACCAGAATGGGCAGCCCACCTCCTTCTGGGTTCAGCTGCCTGAAGCAAAATAAAACCACACTGTGAAGTTTGCAGCTGCTGCCAATTTTCTTCCCACTGCAACTCAAAGTGCTGCAGTTAATCTATAAATCTCTATACAGACAGCCGTGGGGCCCTTTAAAGACAGCTGCTGATTGATTTGATGTTGTTTTCACCCCTGCCTTGGTTGTCCTCTTAATTAGACGGTACTCACTGGGTAGAGGAAGGGCCTAACAAGATTCAGTTTAGCAACCAGTATGATAATGTTCAACAAATGTTAACTAATTACGCAACCTGGAATCTGGTTTGTCCTTTACTCTTGGCGGCCACTGAAATGAATAAGTGGCTTCTAAGCAACTCAAGGGTGAAGACAATTTTCCGGTTTTTAAATGCACTGGCGCGCACCTGTACATATATTGTCCCCTCTGCCTGCAGTGCCTGCCCCACGGAGTCTCCTGGAAAACCCTTACTACTTTTAAAGATTACACTAAAATGGCATGTCTTCTGTGAAAATACCTTTCTCTCCCCCTCCCACAGAGCTGGGGCTTCTGTCTGTTTTCCCTAGCACCAGATACAAGGCTGTTTTACTACATTTTATCATAAGTGTCTACTTCTCCTTGGTTCTCTATTTTCATGCCCCACCTGGGAGTGTGAATGTTTCGAGAAGAATTTTATATTTTTCTTTGTATTTCATTTCAACATTCAAAGAAAGTGTCTTGAATAAATGACTGAAAGAATGAGTGACCAGGGACTTCCCTGGTGGTGCAGTGGTTAAGAATCCGCCTGCCAATGCAGGGGACACGGGTTCCAGCCCTGGTCCGGGAAGATCCCACATGCCGTGGAGCAACTAAGCCCGTGTGCCACAACTACTGAGCCGGCGCTCTAGAGCCTTTGAGCCACAACTACTGAGGCCCGTGTGCCTAGAGCCCGTGCTCCGCAACAAGAAAAGCCACCGCAATGAGAAGCCCACGCACTGCAACGAAGAGTGGCCCCTACTTGCCGCAACTAAAGAAAGTCCGCGCACAGCAAAGAAGACCCAATGCAGCCAAGGGACATACTTCCTATACCGTTATCATTCAAGTCAATCCCAATTTGTTCAATTGTAGACTAGACACCAAACGGAAAGCTACTGAAACCTAGGCTGTTTTTTACTGATTTTACTATGGTGGTGTTTTACTTGGTTTGGGATATTTCAAATATTAATTAAGATAGCAGGACATATTTTGAAAACAGAAAGTATTAATTCTTTTATATTGTCACTTTAATTTTTTTCAAACTACTTAAAGTTGGTTATACTCACAATAATCAACTAAACTGTGATCTTAAGAAAAGCCTTTTAAAAAGCCTGCACTAGGGGTTTCCCTGGTGGCGCAGTGGTTAAGAATCCACCTGCTAATGCAGGGGACACGTGTTCGAGCCCTGGTCCGGGAAGATCCCACATTAAAAAAAAAAAAAAAAAAAAAAGCCTGTACTGTAATCTCACAGAAGAATTAACTTTAATTTGACAGCCCTTTAAAAAAGAGAATGTGAATGAAGCAAGGAGCAAATATTCTATAAGGTCATCTCAATAAATAGCTAATTATTGCTTCTCCATATCCTCTTTTGGTCAAATGTCAACTTCATACTGTTTCCCTGACTGACATACCCCTAAGGACTCAACCACCAACCCACCAGTCAGCCTATCCATTTCTAATACTTCCTTCAACATTTTTAACATATAATACATAAAATTAAATAAAATAAGGCAGGAAATATTAAGACAGAATTTAAATCCATATTACATTCCAGTGTCTGAGAAGAGCATGTCAGGATATAGTTGTGAATAACTTCTAAGTTTTATTTCACATATATTGAAAAGCAGACACATCAGATCTGATGTTCAGAATATCCAATCCATAAGATCCAATGCTATCCTCATGTCCTCAGCTAAAATGTCATTGTTCATGTGACATGACAGTCCAAACAATAGCTGGGATTGAAACCGAATGCACCCCTTTCTTTTTCTTTTCTTTAAAAATATTAGCACATAATAATTTTAATCAAAATTTAATCACTTTTGTACCTATGAATTTTAAATTTAAATAAAATGGAAAAAAAGGAAAAACATTATAGAAAGAAAACATCACCCCTCAACAGTTCTAAACAGAAGTAGTATGGGTGTCAATTATTACAGTACCTTATATACAGAATAGATAATGTTACAGTGATAGCTAGCAAAGATTTGTCCTGAGTGCCATATTTTGTATGCTCTGCCTCTTTACATACTATGTAAAACTGATTTCATACCAGTGACAAGGGTCAGTAGAGTAAAATTCCTCTATGAAAATAAAGTAATAATATACACATTTGGATTTATCTAAATGCAGATGTTACATATAACAATAATACTTCAGTTTCACTGATTAACTCCTAACCTGTTTAGGTTAATGTATCTAAAATCATTTTAAGACTCAACACCCAACAGATCATCAGTCAGAATGACATAGAGTTGGATTCAAATTGGATTTTAAAATTGGTATTCATATTGAGCTGTTTCCAGAATGAATGTACTATCTAGAGACAAGACGGCCATTCTAAAATTCATATAGCTTTTCTCACTATGATTTCAGCACAGACATGCAAAACACAGAGCACATGTTCTATTCAAGAATTTCACTATGATACAAAAGGCAAATACTACAGAAAATAGGAATGAGAAGTAATTTAAATATATCTACATTTCAATTCAATTAAATACAATTTTCTTCAATGTCTACTGTGTTTTAGGATCTTTTCGGGATTAAAAGTATGATTATAAATAGTAGCTATCCTCACATAGCTTAAAGTTTAGTTGGGGAGATAAGACAAAAACAGTTGCCTTTAGCGCATGGCTTCCTTATGAGAAATGCTGAAGCAAGGAAGAAATCTCTGTTTTAAAAGGTCATAGAGATCAAAGGAGGAAGTCATTTCTAGTTGGGTCAGGTGGGAATGCAAGAATAACTTCATGGAGAGCAGAGCATTTGGCATGGATATTTTTTATGCATGTGTGGGGAAGAGGCAGGTTCCAAGCTGAAACAGCATTTACATACTTTGCTTCTTTTGTTTTTGGAATCTTGAGTCTCTTACAAATTTGACTGAACCTGAATGACTTGTAATAATCCTAGTTCTATTTCAGTGCTTGCATACCACATACTTTGTAATATACACTATCTCATTTAATCCTCTTATTAATTAGGAAACCTTATTATTTTTCAGAAAATTAAACTTGGCTTATAGAAGCTGAGTATCTCACCTGAGATCACACAGCTGGTAGGTGGTAGAGCTGTGAATCACAACATCTGACTCCAAAAACTAGGTTATTGATTGCTATGCAATAGGGCCTCCTGACATTTAATGCATAGGTTTTCCCTGATCTATTTTTTTATCCTAGTGTTCTTTTTTGTAATTATCCAGAGGTTTTGAATGTTTACACATTACAAGTCTTCTAATGTTTCACAATTAGGAAGTTATCATCTCTTTATTGTATTTTCTAGTATTTTTTTAACCCTATAGGAGCCTTATTAAAAATTATAGAACTCCTAGGGCAAAGCACTGAGGTACTTTCTGTTCATACTAAAATCTACATTTTCACACAGTTGAGAGACATTTTCAAAAGAAAAGGAAGATATCAATATGGTCAAGTACAAACGCCTGAAAAACAAAGTAACCAGCTCACAGAACTTGGACTCCAGCACTAATTCTCCCAGCTTAAAAATCTCTGGAAACTCAACCGTAATGTAGTTTGGCAACCAGATAACTCCAATGTCCAAGAGTCCTCTCCTCTGATACCAGTGGTCAGGCCCTAGTAACACTGTCCACTGCTTCTCGAGAATTCTGTTTTATATCCCCCAGCAATATACTAGATCCTTGGGCTGACACTTTTACACAGCAAATTCCACTCTTCTGGTAACAGAATGTAATATAGCTTCATAGCCGGCCCAATACCCTCAGAGAATCTTTCTTTTCCTCTGATAGATTTCTCCAGTTACAAGAATTATATTGTCTATGCTGCATCTTCTACTTTCCTTTCCAAATCTAGAAATGTTGGGAAAACAGCAGCTATCAGGGGTAAGGGGTAAGTTCCACAAAGAAAACTGTTTCACTTTCCCTGGCCCATGTGTTTCCTGGAATATAAATTTACAGTGAGCAAATTCTCTCTTAGAATGTAGCAGGATATGGCTCTAAACCTAGTGACAATCTACCTCAGGTCTTAACCTGGGAACAAGCTCCCTCAGGCTTAAGACTGAATAAGTCTTGGAGCAAGGAAGCCCATGGAAGTGTAATAATCCTAGTTTATTGATAACACCATCAAACTGGATGCTTAGATGGGTGGTTTATCTCAAAAGTGAAGAGGTGCTTGGTTATTTTCCTCTTATATTTCCAGAGATCAGATTGCTTGCCTTAAGATATCAATGAGGTTTGCAGCAGTTCATCCATGAGTTTCACGCATATGTGTCCCCACCAAAGTCAGTGTGTAGTTATGTGTACTGGCCTGTGAAGAGCTTCAGAACAAGACAGCCCATGGGTCTGCAAATGAGACCTCTTAATTTACTCTGAAAAGAATGATGACAATGGTGAGTCCCCAGATAATATATGCCATCTCTATTTCTCAAATGAAACAACTCTTTGGACTTAACCACAGTTCCTTAGTACATTCACAAGATAATTATTCTATGGCAGGTCTTTTCAAAGTGAGTACAAACTGAAAATAAAGATTGTTCTCTATTACAACTCAAAATTTCTAGATAGTTTGGGGGTTTATTGGAAAGAACTGGAATTCCTTCCTTCCTTCTTATCCCTCCTTCCTTCCCCTCCACAGATATTTAGTGGTCTGGTATGTGAACACCAATATTGTGCTCACTGCCACCGGCAAGACGCATCCCTGAAATCAAAACATTTGTCCTAATGATTACTGCTTCGTAAGGATGATTGTTACAATTCATTAGCTTAAAATGTCCTCCATCAACTGTTCTGTACTAGGACCCTAAGTAAATATGAAGACAAAGTAGAAATATGAGAAAATTATGTACTATTTTAATAAGCAATAGCAGGGAGGCAGTGTGATACATATGCTTTCCAGACAGGCTTGGTTTGAGATGCTATTTTATCCTAAGTTCTCAGTGGCCATGTGAAAGTTAGCCCATCTTTCTAAGTTTAAAATGAGAAAATTAAGACCTATGTTAGAGAACTGTTACAAAGAATAAACTTCAATGATGAATGTAAGCACCCTGGCAAATAACAGACACTCAACAACTATTAGTTACCTTCTCATCTTATTATCTACTTCAGTGGGAAAATTCATTTTGTCGTTATTGGCTAGATGATGTCCTCTATTTCAATTTGCAAAACCTAAATGTCTCACAGAATTTGCTCTCTTTGTAATCTTTTCTGAAATCAAATACATTTTGGACACTTTTCTGGTTTCCAAAATGCCACTGAAATAACTTTCAATGGTTATATTAAGGAAAAAGAAACCTCTATCATGCTTACCCAAAGCTATTCATTTTGTTTCTTATGGTTACCTTATTTACTCACTTTATATTACAGAGAAAAATCTATTTAGTACAATGTCATTTTAACAGAAGTCTACTTTTACTTTTAACACTATTCAAGTAACTATAAGAAATTATACTTTAAACTTGCTCAATGCCTACAACAGCAGCAAACCCACTAAAACTCATTTTTAACACCCAAGCATTTCTTGTTCACTACTCAACTTTCCTGTTCATTGACCACACCAATTCAATACTGACTTCTTGTTATTCTTCAGTTTGTTCAGCAACTAGGAATTTGTTCAGATTTCCTTCCTCCGACATACTTGGTTTATTTTCTTCTAGTCTTTTCACTGTACGTTCAGCCTCCTTGCCTAATCCCTATTTGATCAAGAATCTTAACAACCAAAGCACACTCAAATTTCCTCTCTACCCTTACAGTAATTTCACAAAGTAATTCAAATTCCATTTTTATGGCAAAATCTTGTTTTGTCCTATTTGGTGTTTCAGGAAATAAGCTTTGTCTGAACACACTGTAGGGCAACAAAATACTTTTAACCATCAGTCAGATAGTTTTCATTTGTTCTTTCAGCACACATTTATGAAACTTCTGCTGTGTGATTCTAGTGCTCCGGAAGAGGCAAAGATGCATCAAAATGGGATTTGTGACCTCAAGAAACTTTTGAACTATTACAGGATCGTGACGTGACTAGACAATAACTGTGATATACTGCAGCCATTGCTTAGTGCTGTAAGAGAGAAAATAATAGTAATAATGACAATAGCTAATTTTTAAGTGCTTACTACACGCTCTAAAGAACTGCACTCAGTGTTTTATATGCATTATCCTCTTCAGCCTTCACAAAAACCTTTTCAGGTCGGTACTATTATTACTCTTACTTTACAAATAGGAATAGAGAGCTTTCCCAGAGCAAGGACGCACCTTGCCCAACATCACACAGCTAGGAAGTGACAAGCCCAAGAGCCTTCAATGTCTGAAAAAACTACAACCTATAAACAAAGATTTCAAAAGGCTTAAAGAGGAAGAGATGAAGATCGACTGAGTGGGATTCCCATAATCCTGGGAAAGTGTCATATAACAAATAGGCCAAAAAAGTGAGTCTTAAAAGATAGGAAGGGTTTTAACAGGAAAAGGGTAAAGATGAGGATGAATATTCCATATGGAGACAGCTTGAGTGCAAAAGACAAAAGCATGGGGTATGGTCGGACGGTTCAGCGGTTGAGCTGGCATAGGTGATGACTGACAGGGGAGAGTAAGGAACAGCGTGAACAGGTCAGGAATACAGCGTGATTTTATCTGGTGGGCAATAAACAGCCACCTCCCCCTGTACCATAAAAGGTGGAATGAGAAAATTAAAGTTGATTTTTAGGGAAATTAACTGTAATATGCAGATGAGGAGAGGCTAACTTTCCTTGACAAAGTAGGATTCCCGTGTTAGCAAGCCAGCCTCCCTCTCTCTCCTTAATCCTTCTTTCTTCCTTTTACTCTTCTCCTTTGGAATCAGACTTAGATTATTACTGAGAGTTGAGAAAAGAGTCTGTGCAACACTGAGAGGTGAAACAAAGGGATAAGGAAGAGGAAGGGGAGGAGGAGGGGACGTGGAAATGGAAGAAAGCAAATAGACAGCAACTGAGTGCTTATTATCTGCCCAGCACTGTGTTGGGTAATGTACCTGTACAGCATAAGGAAGTACTACAAGGACATAGGAAGAATAGCTGAGAAGCTAGCCCCCCAAATCATAAGATTCAAATCCCTTTAAGGCAGCAATCATGTCTTACTCATTTTATACAGCTCAGTTCCTATGTTTTGTGGAAGGAAACTGTGTTGAAAAGAGAGCCTGCAATAGAATGGACCACAGTGATGGGGAAAGAGGGGCAGATTTAGACACAGAACTAATACACCCCACAGTGAATCCATTTTTGAGTCAAAAGAAAGAAAGGTATTAACAATAGCTCAGGTTTCAAATCTGGGTGACTGGGAAGATGGTGGTGAGATGAATAGAAATGAGGGCTTCTTTAGGGATTCTGTTATTCTTGTTCTTGTTTTAGTTTGGTTTGATTTGTTTTTTTATGGAAAAGAAGAAAACAGAATTAAGAAGTTAAAATATAAAAGCAAAGATCATATTAGGAAATTGAATTTACTCTACTGATGGTGACAAGCAAACCAAGCAAAAATTCCCCACCCCAAATCTGTCAGATAACCACCTAGATGCTAAAGCCTTGGGTCTAACTTATCAATCGCCCCCAACATCCAACAAAATGACTGGCACAAAATTGGTCTCCAGTGAGCATTTGTTAATGAGTGAATCAATCACCATAAAGTACGTCTCTAACATGCAAAACATTCAGAGATTTGCTAATGCCAACTATTCAAGGTATGTATCCTGTAGTGACAATTCTGTACATCCCTGCTTTCTCTTGCATTCCCCTCAGCAGCTTTGCTGCGTTCTCTTAAAATGCCTAACCCATCCTCATTCCCTCACTCTTGGCACATAACCTCCCAACAACTTCACAGAAAACCACCAGGTCATCGGGAAAGAATATCCTCCGGTTTCCCACCCACAGATGAATTTGTAGCTACGTGTACCAATAAGCCTTTCTTCCTCCCAAACCAGGAATCTGGGAGTCACCACAGACCTCTCTGCACTTCCTCCCACTCACTGCATCCAGGGACCAATTCATCCGGATTCTACTTCCTTGGCAATTCTCATCCCTAGCCCCCATCTCCATACCCACTGCTCTGCAGTTGCCCATATTTGGGCACGAAATATCTCCTTTGGATTATTGCACTAGTCTCATTATGACAACGCTGCCCCCAGTTTTGTACGTTTCCAAAGCATTACCAGAATGACTTTTCAAATAAAAACTGATACTGTCTATCTCTCCCTCATTCTCTTCTTCTCAATTTTTCTAGTGACATCCCATTATTTTAACTAGCCATCAAGGCACTGCCTACTCATTAAGAGTTTCATTATGACATTTTGCTCTCACCATACTGCATCATTTATAACTCCCCCATGGCATCTATTAATTAATGATGACATTAATTGAGATTCCACTAAAGGCCAAGGATCATACCAGCCAATCCCTGTATATTTCACACATGCATCCTTGCTTTTTGCCCCAAAGGCCCTTCCCCACTTTCTTTGTCTACCTCTCCTACTCACCTCCCACTCAGATCAAACAATGATTCCTTCTTCAGAAAACCTTCCTTAAAACTCCGTCAGTCTAATTTAGCTGAGCCCCTTAGGACCCATGGAGCCTTGTGCTTAATTCCATCACAGCATTTAAAAGCCACAATAGTAGTACTAAGAGTAAGGATGTTGGAGTCAGCGTACCTCAGTTCAGATCCCAGCTCCGCCTTTTGCTAGCTGTCAAATCTTACATTAATTACTATTTTTTTAACATCTTTATTAGGGTATAATTGCTTTACAATGTTGTGTTTGTTTCTGCTTTATAACAAAGTGAATCCGCTACACATGCACAATTATCCCCATATCTCCTCCCTCTTGCATCTCCCTCCCACCCTCCTTATCCCACCCCTCTAGGTGGTCACAAAATACCGAGCTGATCTCCCTGTGCTATGTGGCTGATTCCTACTAGCTATTTTACATTTGGTAGTGTACATATGTCCATGCCACTCTCTCACTTCATCCCAGCTTGCCCTTCCCCCTCCCCGTGTCCTCAAGTCCATTCTCTACGTCTGCATCTTTATTCCTGTCCTGCCTGTAGGTTCTTCAGAAGTTTTTTTTTTTTTTTTTTTCAGATTCCATATATATGTGTTAGCATACGGTATTTGTATTTCTCTTTCTGACTTACTTTACTCTGTATGACAGACTCTAGGTCAATCCACCTCACTACAAATAACTCAATTACATTTCTTTTCATGGCTGAGTAATATTCCATTGTATATATGTGCCACATCTTCTTTATCCATTCATCCGATGATGGACACGTAGGTTGCTTCCATGTCCTGACTATTGTAAATAGAGCTGCAATGAACATTGTGGTACATGACTCTTCCTGAATTATGGTTTTCTCAGGGTATAGGCTCAGTAGTGGGATTGCTGGGTCGTATGGTAGTTCTATTTTTAGTTTTTTAAGGAACCTCCATACTGTTCTCCATAGTGGCTGTATCAATTTACATTCCCACCAACAATGCAAGAGGGTTCCCTTTTCTCCACACCCTCTCCAGCATTTATTGTTTGTAGATTTTTCAATGATGGCCATTCTGACTGGTGTGAGGTGATACCTCATTGTAGTTTTGATTTGCATTTCTCTAATGATTAGTGATGTTGAGTATCCTTTCATGTGTTTGTTGGTAATCTGTATATCTTCTTTAGAGAAACGTCTATTTAGGTCTTCTGCCTATTTTTGGATTGGGTTGTTTGTTTTTTTGATATTGAGCTCCATGAGTTGCTTGTAATTTTGGAGATTAATCCTTTGTCAGCTGCTTCATTTGCAAATATTTTCTCCCATTCTGAGAGTTGTATTTTCGTCTTCTTTATGGTTTCCTTTGCTGTGCAAAAGCTTTTAAGTTTCATTAGGTCCCATTGGTTTATTTTTATTTCCATTCCTCTAGGAGGTGGGTTAAAAAGGATCTTGCTGTGATTTATGTCATAGAGTGTTCTGCCTATGTTTTCCTCTAAGTTTTATAGTGTCTGGCCTTACATTTAGGTCTTTAATCCATTTTGAGTTTATTTTTGTGTATGGTGTTAGGGAGTGTTCTAATTTCATTCTTTTACATGTAGCTGTCCAGTTCTCCCAGCACCACTTATTGAAGAGGCTGTGTTTTCTCCATTGTATATTCGTGCCCCCTTTATCAAAAATAAAGTGACCATATGTGCGTGGGTTTATCTCTGGGCTTTCTATCCTGTTCCGTTGATCTATATTTATGTTTTTGTGCCAGTACCAGTCCGGGAGCCTGATTCCTCCAGCTCTGTTTTTCTTTCTCAAGATTGCTTTCGCTATTCGGGATCTTTTGAGTTTCCATACAAATTGTGAAATTTTTTGTTCTAGTTCTGTGAAAAATGCCAGTGGTAGTTTGATAGGGATTGCATTGAATCTGTAGATTGCTTTGGGTGATAGAGTCATTTTCACAACATTGATTCTTCCAATCCAAGAACATGGCATATCTCTCTATCCGTTTGTAACATCTTTAATTTCTTTCATGAGTGTCGTATAGTTTTCTGCATACAGGTCTTTTGACTCCTTACATAGGTTTATTCCTAGGTATTTTATTCTTTTTGTTGCAGTGGTAACTGGCAGTGTTTCCTTAATTTCTCGTTTCGATTTTTCAGCATTAGTGTATAGGAATGCAAAAGATTTCTGTGCATTAATTTTGTATCCTGCTACTTTACCAAATTCCTTGATTAGATCTAGTAGTTTTCTGGAAGCATCTTTAGGATTCTCTATGTATAGTATCATCTCATCTGCCAACAGTGACATCTTTACTTCTTCTTTTCCGATTCGGATTCGTTTTATTTCTAATTCTGCTCAGATTTCTGTGGCTAAAACTTCCAAAACTATGTTGAATAATACTGGTGAGAGTGGACAACCATGTCTTGTTCCTGATCTTAGAGAAATGGTTTCAGTTTTTCACCATTGAGAATGATGTTGGCTGTGGGTTTGTCATATATGGCCTTTATTATATTAAGATAAGTTCTCTCTATGCCTACTTTCTGGAGGGTTTTTATCATAAATGGGTGTTGAATTTTGTCGAAAGCTTTTTCTGCATCTACTGAGATGATCATATGGTTTTTCTCCTTCAATTTGTTAATATGGTTTATCACCTTGATTGATTTGCTTATATTGAAGAATCCTTGCATTCCTGGGATAAACCACACTTGATCGTGGTGTATGATCCTTTTAATGTGTTGTTAGATTCTGTTTTCTAGTATTTTGTTGAGGATTTTTGCATCTATGTTTATCAGTGATATTGGCCTGTAGTTTTCTTTCTTTGTGACATCTTTGTCTGGTTTTGGTATCAGGGTGATGGTGGTCTCGTAGAATGAGTTCCGGAGTGTTCCTCCTCTGCTATATTTTGGAAGAGTTTGAGATGGATAGGTGTTATCTCTTCTCTAAATGTTTGATAGAATTAGCCTGTGAAGCCATCTGGTCGTGGGCTTTGGTTGTTGGAAGATTTTAAATTACAGTCTCGATTTCAGTGCTTGTGATTGGTCTGTTTATATTTTCTATTTCTTCCTGGTTCAGTCTTGAAAGTTTGTGCTTTTCTAAGAATTTGTCCATTTCTTACAGGTTGTCCATTTTATTGGCATATAGTTGCTTGTAGTAATCTCTCATTATCCTTTGTATTTCTGCAGTGTCAGTTCTTCTCCTTTTTCATTTCTAATTCTATTGATTTGAGCCTTCTCCCTTTTTTTCTTGATGAGTCTGGCTAATGGTTTATCAATTTTGTTTATCTTCTTAAAGAACCAGCTTTTAGTTTTTTTGGTCTTTGCTATTGTTTTCTTCATTTTTTTTCCCATTTATTTTGGATCTGATCTTTATGATCTTTCCTTCTGCTAACTTTGGGTTTTTTTTGTTCGTCTTTCTCAAATTGCTTTACGTGTAAGGTTAGGTTGTTGATTTGAGATGTTTCTTTTTTCTTGAGGTAGGATTGTATTGCTTTAAGCTTCCCTCTTAGAACTGCTTTTGCTGCATCCTGTAGGTTTTGGGTTGTCGTGTTTTCATTGTCATTTGTTTCTAAGTACTTTTTCATTTCCTGTTTGATTTCTTCAGTGATCTGTTGGTTATTTACTAGTGTATTGTTTAGCCTCCATGTGTTTGTATTTTTTACAGATTTTTTCCTATAATTGATATATAGTCTCATAGCCTTGTGGTCTGAAAAGATACTTGATACAATTTTAATTTACCAAGGCTTGATTTGTGACCCAGTATACGATCCATCTTGGAGAATGTTCCACGAGCACCTGAGAAGAAAGTGTATTTGGTTGTTTTTGGATGGAATGTTCTATAAGTATCAATTAAGTCCATCTTGTTTAATGTATCATTTAAAGCTTGTGTTTCCTTATTTATTTTCAGTTTGGATGATCTGTCCATTGGTGAAAGTGAGGTGCTAAAGTCCCCTACTATGATTGTGTTACTGTTGATTTCCCCTTATATGGATGTTACCATTTTCCTTACGTATTGAGGTGCTCCTATGCTGGGTGCCTAAATATCTACAATTGTAATATCTTCTTCTTGGATTGATCCCTTGATCACTATGTAGTGTCCTTCTTTGTCTCTTGTAACATTCTTTATTTTAAAGTCTATTTTGTCTGCTATGAGAATTGCTACTCCAGGTTTCTTTTGATTTCCATTTGTATGGAATATCTTTGTCCATCCCCTCACTTTCAGTCTGTATGTGTCACTAGGTCTGAAGTGGGTCTCTTGTAGACAGCATATATATTGCTCTTGTTTTTGTATCCATTCAGCCAGTCTATGTCTTTTGGTTGGAGCTTTTAATCCATTTACGTTTAAGGTAGTTATCGATATGTATGTTCCTATTATGATTTTCTTAATTGTTTTGGGTTTGTTATTGTAGGTCTTTTCTTCTCTTGTTTTTCCTGCCTCGAGAAGTTCCTTTAGCATTTGTTGTAAAGCTGGTTTGGTGGTGCTGAATTCTTTTAGCTTTTTTTTTGTCTGTAAAGGTTTTAATTTCTCCATCGAATCTGAATGAGATCCTTGCTGGTAGAGTAATTTTGGTTGTAGGTTTTCTCTTTCATCACTTTAAATATGTCCTGCCTCTCCCTTCTGGCTTGCAAGATTTCTGCTGAAAGATCAGCTGTTAACCTTATGGGGATTCCCTTTTATGTTATTTGTTGTTTTACCCTTGCTGCTTTTAATATTTTTTCTCTGTATTTAATTTTTGATAGTTTGATTAGTATGTGTCTTGGCATGTTTCTCCTTGGATTTATCCTGTATGGGACTCTCTGTGCTTCCTGGACTTGACTGACTATTTCCTTTCCTTAGGAAAGGAAACCTAGGGAAGTTTTCAACTATAGTCTCTTCAAATATTTTCTCAGTCCATTCTTTTTCTCTTCTTCTTCTGGGACCCCTATAATTCAAATGTTGGAGCGTATAATGTTTTCCCAGAGGTCTCTAAGACTGTCCTCTATTCTTTTCATTCTTTTTTCTTTATTCTGCTCTGCAGTAGTTATTTCCACTATTTTATATTCCAGGTCACTTATCCGTTCTTCTGCCTCAGTTATTCTGCTATTGATTACTTCTAGAGAATTTGTAATTTCATTTATTGTGTTGTTCATCATTGTTTGTTTGCTCTTTAGTTCTTCTAGGTCCTTGTTAATTGTTTCTTTTATTTT
Organism: Eschrichtius robustus; assembly: GCF_028021215.1. Classification (NCBI taxonomy): domain Eukaryota; kingdom Metazoa; phylum Chordata; class Mammalia; order Artiodactyla; family Eschrichtiidae; genus Eschrichtius; species Eschrichtius robustus. The sequence goes on from NC_090836.1 coordinate 37,498,807, forward strand.
CTCCATTCTATTTCCAAGATTTTGGATCATCTTTACTATCATTGCTCTGAATTATTTTTCAGGTAGACTGCCTATTTCCTCTTCATTTGTTTGTTCTGGTGGGTTTTTACCTTGCTCCTTCATATGCTGTGTGTTTCTCTGTCTTCTCACTCAGCTTCACTTACTGTGTTTGTGGTCTTCTTTTCACAGGCTGCAGGTTCGTAGTTCCCTTTGTTTTTGGTGTCTTCCCCCAGTGGCTAAGTTTGGTACAGTGGGTTGTGTAGGCTTCCTGGTAGAGGGGACTGCTGCCTGTGTTCTGGTGGATGAGGCTGGATCTTGTCTTTCTGGTGGGCAGGACCGCATCCGGTGGTGTGCTTTGGGGTGTCTGTGACCTTATTATTATTTTAGGCAGGCTCTCTCTTAATGGGTGGTGTTGTGTTCCTGTCTTGCTAGTTGTTTGGCATAGGGTGTACCAGCACTGTAGCTTGTTGGTCATTGAGTGGAACTGGGTCTTAGCATTGAGATGGAAATCTCTGGGAGAGCTTTCGCTGTTTGATATTACGTGGAGCCAGTAGGTCTCTGGTGGACCAATGTCCTGAACTCGGCTCTCCCACCTTAGAGGCACAGGCCTGACACCTGGCTGGAGCACCACGACCCTGTCAGCCACACAGCTCAGAAGAAAAGGGAGGAAAAAAGAAAGAAAGAAAAAAATAAATAAAACAAAATAAAGTTATTAAAATAAAAATTTTAAAAAATATTAAAAACAGAAAAAATGTTAAATAATAAAAAAAAGGAAAGAAAGAAAGAAAGAAAAGAGCAACCAACCCAAAAACCAAATCCACCAATGATCATAAGCATTAAAAACTATACTAAAAAAAAAAAAAAAAAAAAGACAGACAAAACCCTAGGACAAATGGTGAAAGCAAAGCTATACAGACAAAATCACACAAAGAAGCATACACATACACACTCACAAAAAGAGAAAAAGGAAAAAATATATATATATCTATATATACTAAAAAAAAGGAAGAGAGCAACCAAATCAATAAACAAATCTACCAGTGCTAATAAACTCTAAATACTAAACTAAGATAAACATAAAACCACAAACAGATTAGATGCAGAAAGCAAACCCCAAGTCTACAGTTGCTCCCAAAGTCCACTGCCTTAATTTTTGGATGTATTGTTATCTATTCAGGTATTCCACAGATGCAGGGTAGATCAAGTTGATTGTGGAGATTTAATCCACTGCTCTTGAGGCTGCTGGGAGAGATTTCCCTTTCTCTTCTTTGTTCTCACAGCTCCTGGGGTTCAGCTTTGGATTTGGCCCTGCCTCTGCATGTAGGTCACCTGAGGGTATCTGTTCCCGCCCAGACAGGACAGGGTTAAAGGAGCAGCTGATTCGGGGGCTCTGGCTCACTCAGGCTGGGGGGAGGGAGGGGTACGGATGCAGGGCGAGCCTGCGGTGGCAGAGGCTGGCATGTCGTTGCACCAGCCTGAGGCGTGCTGTGTGTTCTCCCGGGGAAGTTGTCCCTGGATCATGGACACTGGCAGTGGCGGCTGCAGAGGCTCCCAGGAGGGGAGGTGTGGATAGTGACCTGTGCTCGCACACAGGCTTCTTGGTGGCTGCAGCAGCAGCCTTAGCGTCTCATGCCCGTCTCTGGTGTTAGTGCTGATAGCCGTGGCCCATGCCCATCTCTGGAGCTCGTTTAAGTGGTGCTTTGAATCCCCTCTCCTTGCGCACCCCAGAACAATGGTCTCTTGCCTCTTAGGCAGCTCCAGACATTTTCCTGGACTCCTTTCCAGATAGCTGTGGCGCACAAGCCCCCTTCAGGCTGTGTTCTCGCAGCCAACCCCAGTCCTCTCCCTGGGATCCGACCTCCGAAGCCGGAGCCTCAGCTCCCAGCCCCCGCCCGTCCCGGCGGGGGAGCAGACAAGCCTCTCGGGCTGCTGAGTGCTGGTTGGCACCAAACTTCTGTGCGGGAGTCTCTCCGCTTTGCCCTCCGCACCCCTGTGGCTGCGCTCTCCTCCGTGGCTCTGAAGCTTCCCCACACCGTCCATCCCCGTCTCCGCCCGCGAAGGGGCTTCCTAGTGTGTGGAAACTTTTCCTCCTTCACAGCTCCCTCCCAGAGGTGCAGGTCCCGTCCCTATTCTTTTGTCTGTTTTTTCCTTTTTTTCTTTTGCACTACCCAGGTACATGGGGAGTTTCTTGCCTTTTGAGAGGTCTGAGGTCTTCTGCCAGCGTTCAGTAGGTATTCTGTAGGAGTTGTTCCACATGTAGATGTATTTCTGATGTATTTATGAGGAGGAAGGTGATCTCCACGTCTTACTCCTCCGCCATCTTGAAGGTCTCTCCTTACATAAATTATTTAATCTCTTTACATCAGTTTTCTCCTCTGTTAATTGGACCTAATAATAGCATAGGAGTAAAATCTCCAGGAGGATCTGGGGCAGTACTTGGTAATGAAACAAATATTTCTGTGGTAAAAGTGTGACTATTCATACCAAACTGGATAAATAAAGATGAGAAATAACATGGCATCAGATCAAATTTTGCTGCTAAATGAATTAAAAAAATAAAAACATCCACTGTCCAGAGCTGTCTGGGACTTTTTGGAGTTCAGAATTATAGAGAAGGGATTGTGCATCTATATTTTCTTCACAAAGTTGCAAGAATTAACTGAGGTAATGTATAAAAGGCACTTAGAACAATCCAGTGCAGGTAAATGTTTCATAAATTAGCATCACACTGTCAGGGATTGTTAATTCTTTTATCCGTCCCCCATTTATCAGCGTACGCCCTGAGATAGCAAATTTTTATTATAGATCTTTGAATCCTCAGTTCTTGCCACAACACCTGACATGTTTTAAGTGCTTGGTAAATGTGGATGAATAAATATTCAGCGTCAATCTATACAAAACCAGTGTTTTCAATTTCTCAGAGTATTTCACATCTGACACTTTACATTTTACATTGTACTTATTCAAAATCCATGTAGCATGCTTGGGATTTATCATTTAGCGCAGTACCTATATATGGCTTAAGAGATCATGGGATGCTTAACTTCACCAAGGCAAAGGTTCAAGCTTGATACTCCTATGTTTTCATGTCGGTGCTGCCTCTAAATGTGGATGGAGGCATGTTTTTTTCCATTTATTAAGATTTATTTGAAAGAAAGGAAAGGTGTTCACTAAGCTAGTGAAAACTTCTACTGCAGGAAAAAATCATCCCCACCTAACACCATGTGATCTATTCTTTCATTTAAAGCTCTCAGCCCTGCTCTGCTTTAATGCCTACAAAAAATAATAAGAATAGAGAGTGTATTCAACAAACTGCATCAGAAAAAGTATCTCAAAAAATGCAACATAAAAGGGAATTTTTGAAATACAAAATTATCTAAGAAAAGCAACCACAGTATTCCAATCTAGACAAGTCTTTTCAATGCATTTTAAGATGACCTTGGATTTCCATACTTAGATCAGACATCATATTCTGACCCTTTATCTTCCAACTTACAGACAATAAAATGATTCCTCAAATATTAAAGGGTTGGGACTATGGGGCAAAGGAGAATCATTGACCTTTTCACTCGGAAACTTAATTTTTAAAATGAGCTTCATTACAAAATTCACCTCTCTTAGAGCAAGTTACTTGAGTCTTTACCACAGCAAAATACAAGATATAAAACTCTTTTCGATTCCAAAGGATTTTATATATATATATATATATATATTTCTTTAGTATCCTTAGTAAAACGTAAGATATATGTGAAAGTATTTTTGATACACTTTTATTTCATGCTTCTCTGTGTACTCTGTGCTTCACAGCATTTAACTATCTCTGATATGTTAGAGCTGGTATCTTTTGATATCTTTTAGTACTTCTAATTGCAATAATGTTTATTGATATTACCAATATGTAAGTTCTACTATGCTTAAGAGTCGTAATTGTTATAAGACAAATAAGGCAGAATACCTGTCCTCAAAATATTTATAGCTGTTGTTTTCCCATAAAATAATACACACAAATGTATCCCTTTATGTGTGTGCAGTATGTGTGTGAATATATTTTGTATGAGTGTGTGTGTATATATATGTATATGTATGAATGCATATAATTTGTATGCACTAGACATAGAGAGAAGATAGACAGCAAGTGGACGACTAATTTTTACCTGTGTTTCTTTAGTTCTTGAGAGGCAGGAATCAACTTAGTAGTATAGTAAAATCTTTTTTTCTGTCATTTAGAATCGATTTCTTAAAATCCAAAAATAATTTTCTCTCCTGATAATATGGTTAGTGTCTCTTCTTTTTATATTATATTCTTTTCAAGAATTTAAAATGGCTTTTACTCTAAACCTCATTCTGAATCACTCACTTTTACTTGATGAGTTTCCTTCAAATGCAGTAATTCTTTTCTCACTGTTTCTCACAGAGGGGAGCTCTTGCCCCCAGGAATCTCTGAAAGTGTTCAGAGGAGTTTAAGAAAGACTTTAACCTGCCATCCCATCATTCACATTCTCTGAATAGCATACACCCCACCTTAACAAGCTGACAGTTCTTCCCTTCTCCTTATGCCCCGCAGGGGTCCTCACACCTTTTGGCCTCTGGGATCCCAATCAGATTGCTGTTTGAATGTGAATAGAAACCTGACCTCAAAACCAGAAGATGTGTAGCATAAGGAACAGCTGAATAACAAGTGGGGCTCTATCTCATCCTAACTTCCTTTTCTTGCCTTCCGGTTTCATTACTTGCCTTCTTACCTCTTGGTTTCTTGCCCTTGTTTCCCAGTGCAAGCTTTATTTACATTCCTCCCCAATTTACTCATCCCGCTTTCTTTTATTCTTCCACAGTATCAGTTAAAAATTTTTTTAAACTGTAACTTGTAATCTTCTCCCTGACTGCAAGTATGTTTTAATTACAATCAGCAATGTCCTGCTCTGGGGAAAACACGTGATCTTTGTATTCACAGATCTTATTCTCCCCTCCTCTAATTACACCCAGCACCCCCCTCATCACTACCTGCTTTCCTCCCCTCCTTTCTCTGGGGGCCCAGATCTAGTACAACTGGCAAGTAAGTGTATTTAAAGGCTCCCTCTTTTAGTTCCACATATCTTTGCACCAATGATAAAATCCATTTGCTCACTCAGAATGTCCCTTTAAGATAAAGTAGGACAAAAGGAAAAAGGCGAGAAGGCAAAATGGGAAATATTTGCAAGTTACCAAAGAATAGGTGGCTCAAATAGCCTCCTGGGCCTCTATGGCAGATTGACCAAGTAGACTGTGACTTACTTCTCTGTTGGCCAGTTCTGCTTCTGTCTTCTAATCTGGTCTCTGCATTATTCATCCTCCATCCTCAACCCATTGTACCCCAAGACGAAATGATAAACTAAGCGTTATGGACTGGATATTTATGTCTCCCCAAAACTCTTTTCTTGAAGCCTGATCCCCAATGTGATGGTATTTGGAGGTGGGGCCTTAGGGAGGTGATTAGGTCATGAGGATGGAGCCCTCATGAATAGGATTAGTGCCTTTACAAAAGAGACCTCAGAAATCTCTCATGCCCCTTCTGCCATCTGAGGACACAAGGAGAAGACTGTCATCTATAAACCAGGAATCAGGCTGACACCAAACGATCAACATGCCAGCACCCTGATCTTGATCTTCCCAGCCTCCAGAACTGTAATAAATAAATGTTTGCTGTTTAAGCCACCCAGTCTGTTATAGCAGCCTGAACGGTCCAAGACACTAAATCAAAATGATTATTTTGAAAATGGGACATGGCCATTCTTAAAAGTCCCAGAGCTAGGAAAAATAAAATGATGGGATCATGGTTGGAAACCTTTGAGAAATAGAATTCTCTAGAAGAGAAGATAGAAATCATTCAGCTATATATATATTTCTGAAAAACTGAATGTTAGGAAAAGTACAACATGATGTTGATTATAGATTTATTTTGGGAACAGGAAGGTAGAAGTGCAGAGATTTATTTGTCCTCTTTCTTTAAATTGCCATTTCCTTTGTCACTACCTCATCACTTTCATGGCTCAGCATCTTTGCTTAACCTGTTTCCTTAGCTTGCTGTGCTTCCTTCTATTATAGGACTGAAATGCAGTTGTCTATGTACTTACCAATTTTCACTTCTAGGTTATGCTCTCCTAATGACAAAGAAAATGTGTTTTGTTTTTATACCCAACTGACATTAAAAAGATCGATTGGAAGGGACGTTAGTCCTGCCATAATGGGCAGCAACCAACTTCTAGCCATCGCTGGACATCTAAGTAAAGACAGAATGTAGGTTTGAAGTGCAAACACAGCTTTAAGAGATTCCTAGCTCCCTAGTCAAACGTATTTCACCAGCAAACTTTCGGTAGGTACCCTGCTAAATCTCAAGTGTTTGGCAGAGTGTTTGACTAGAACTTAATGTTCCACCTATGTTTGTTGATTAAATGTTTTTATGCGTTAAAAAAAATCAGTTTGTCATGATACACCAACAGAAGAAAAAAACCCATCAAGAATGTTATAAGAAGCTACTGGCCTGTACACTGAATATGTGCAGGCTTTTCTTCATGTCTAATTGGCTCTCTCTGTCCCAATTCAACTATTCTAGAGAAAGATACCTAGAAAAGTGTTCATTATTCTGTGTTTAATCACATCTACTAATACACTATCATATCCCCAAATCTTTCCTGAATTAGGTTGAAAACTAAACATGCCAGCACAAATGAAGTTAACATTTTTCTTCCTTTGTGATTATTCCTACCGAGTCTACGTTATCTAAGGTAAAATGAAACTCAAAGGTAATTTCAAAAAAATCAAAAGATATCAAAAGAACCTCAACTGTAATCATTAGTCTTCTCTGACATCTCTACAAAAATGTTTCCCTATAAATTTGAAATCACGTGATTTTTTTAAAGTGGCCATTTATATACCAATATATTTGAGTATATTCTGTTAAAATGCGAATATTCCCACTGGGAGCCTTATTTCATAAGGCAGGCAGAAAGATTCTTTCAAAACTTAAGATGTCCACAACATCTTTCTCCTCTTAACTCTTCCCTGGATTCTCTTCACTCACACTTCGAATAAAATCCAAAGTCCTTGCCATGGCCACAGTGTGCCCCAGTGAAGTCATCTTCTACCTCTCTCCTCCTCCCAGCCACACTGGCCTCTCTGTGTTCCTTGAACAGACAACACATCTTGCAGTTTCTTCCTCTTGAGATGCTTTTAACCCACACCGTTTCATGGTTCAGTCACTCACTTATTTCAGGCCTCTGCTCAGAGGGCACCTCCTCAGAGAGGCTCTGTCTCACACTTCTGTTTACCTGGATTCCTTCTTCACAACACCTGCTTTTATCTGATGTTAAACTATATAAAAGTGTTTGCTTACGTGTTTATGGTCTGTCTTCCTCATTCCTCATTAGAATAAAAGTTTCATAAGGGCAGCAACCCTAATGTGTTCACTGGTATATCTACAACACCTAAAAGAGAATTTATTCCCAGTAGAAACACAGAGAATTTTAAAAGGGAAATTGGACCTTAGCGGGTGTATCCTTCACCAAACTTTTTATCGACCACATGAAGAAACTGAGGCTCTAGAGGATTAAATCACTTATCCAAGGTTAATGGTTAATAAGCAGCAGAATTGGGTCTGAGTTATATTTATTTCCAGCACAACAGCGTTTGACTATATGAAACAAAAATGAAGAAGAGAAATGCCTAGGTCGACTATCAGCTTTAGAGAAATTTACACTTTTTGTTTTCTAGAAATTCTCTCTATAAAAGCTGCAATAGTTTTTAATCTCACTTTATTTTTGTTTCCCTTTCATTCACCAAGAATGAGTCCTAGTGTGATTTTGCAAATCCCAGAACATGAAAGCTAGCAGGGTGTGACAGCTGGTATGTCCCATGCTCGTCACATTCAGTGGTCTGTAACAGGGTAAGTGACACAATTACCTGCTGTAATTACTGCTGCTGACAATACAGTCTCCCTGGTGAATGCTTTATGAAATTCAGAACTGCTTTCCCCGTCAATAAAATAAAAATCTTTGCCGACAGATTTCAGGCAGTATTTCGCTAAATAAACATTTAAAAATTAAAACCCAAATCTAAATGGACATTTATTACTTAGCATAATTCAAATATTGTGTATTCATTCTGCTTTAATCTAATTTTTGCATTGGAATGCCAATTTTTGTAACAAAGTTTTGCTTTAAATCAAGAATGTGTTCTCAATGGTTATAAGGATGCACGGAATACTTCACAGAAAAGCAGATGCACCAAAAAAGTCAGGAGAACTGAATAAATTAAGCTTCCGCCAAAATATTTGTCTAGAGTGGTCTAATGTACACCAAACGTGTTACTTATTTCATTTCAACTATAAAGACACTTGAGAATATATACAGAAACAAATAATTGTAATAGTTGACTGCTCTGAGTTTGGCTGCCAGCCAAAATCCTTCACAAATTACTGGTAGGCTGTCAGGATAAAAAATAAAAATGCACAGGTATATACTTGCCTGTAGAAATAACTTGTTCCCCTTTTCTTTAAAAAAAAAAGCTACTATTACCAAATTCCCATTCTAAGACTGGGATTAGCAGATTGAATAGCCTATACATGGTATTAAAATCCAGCACACTTAGGAGAAAGTTGTACAAACTCTTTTTGCAAATACGTTCAATGAACTCACTTTTTTCTCCCTGTGGATAACACCAATATGTTAACAGAAGTATAGGAGTAACCAGATGATTTTGATTTTGCCAATAAGTGGTTCCTGCTTTAATCATGCAATATATTCCTGGAAACTATACCAGAAGACCAATTATCATTAAGTGGAACTAACTGTGTCCTTATTAGGTTCATATGTTCCTAACATAGTTTGGCATCATCAGCAGAAACCGATGCATAAATGGGGGAGGAGGTCAAGAGTAAAGGACTTGTACTTGATAATCAGTGTTGAATGTGCCCAGCAGTGAAACACAGAGATGAGAAGAGAGGGCTGATATGGAATTCAAGTACACAGTGACTTGAAACAAACAGAGATCCTCATTCCATAGCGACACAAAAGAATTGGACCCATCTTAACTTTTAAATTTAACATTCTTTGTTTTTTGTAACAAAATGAGGGTTAATAAGTGCTATCCAAATTTCAAGACGGAGATGGTATGTGAATATCAAGAAGGAAGGGTTAAGATAAGGATACAAATCTCCACATATACCTTATATCTTAACGCACTAAGAGCAGAAAAATTGTACACTTCACGACATAACAACATGCAATGCTAGTTAATAGTACAATGGGTATTATAGTGTCACTTTTGAAAGTGGAGGCAATGGTAATTCAGTAAATCCTCTCAATTTTTCAGACTTTGCAGTTTTCCAGTGGTTGCTGAAGAATTGCAGCATACCCACCCACTTATATGGTAGAAAGTGGTAAACCACTTAGCTACTTGCAGTATGGCACAATCCAAGTCAAAATGTGGTCTCAGGCAGCTGAGACTGAAGGTGAGTAAATCTGTTATTCCAATGTCCAATCCCACTGGGTTCTGTATAACTCTCCCCCCTTGAGACCTACCCTCTGTTATTGGTCAGCGTTTTGTTTCACGGTATTTGGACTTGCTGATTTCTCTACCTGTAATGTTCTTCCCCAGGCTCTTCCTCTCTCATGAGCCCAGTGAGGCTTTGTCTGATCATATAATCTAAGTAGGTACTCAATGCTGGTCTCTATAGCATTTCTTCATAGCAAATATTTGAAAATATTCATCCATTTGCTTGTTTACTAGTCTTCTACCTACTCCTACCACCGCCCCCCCCCCCCCAGATGATGATGAAGGCAACCAGAGCAGGAATTGTGTGATTAGCATTGCACCCAGCCCAGAGCAGACTCTCAAAAATTATGAATTGGATCCATGTATCCTTCAGATTAAAGGGCTTCTTTCCCTCTGTATGCCATTTATTACACTTCAGAACTCTAAACTTGAAGACTAGTAAAATATGCATTGAGGGATAAGACTAACAGCTTCTCTATTCAATGTAAAATAATTGTATACTATCAGGCTTTTATTTGAATGCAGTTACATTTCAAGACATATGGTATTATATAAAGTGTATCTAAATTTGGGTAAAAAGGAGTCCAACAATATAATTTTATTCTACTGTACTAATTTTACTTATGAATGAGAACTATTACTACACAAATGGCCTAAATAGTGACTTTCAAATTGAAGCATGAAAGGGTATAATTTCAGTTCCAGCATATTAACAGAGTCCAATACAAAAGCAAAATATTGGGTTAGTAGCGTTTAATGTATCTGCAAAAACAACAAACAAAAACAAACAAACAAAAAAACAAACCCACTTGGAAATCACCTAAGGAGAATTTTTTTTTTAAAGTTTACTGAAAATATTTTTTCCTATTTATAAGATTATCTAGTCGATAGAAGTATCTAAAACCAGGTTTAGATAATTTTTTAGTTTTTAGAGGATTTAGATACTTTTTGGTTTTTAGAGGATTAAAACATGAAGACCCCGCTAAAGAAATACTGTGTTTAGCAATAGAATACAGGGTTGTGTTGCCCCTGTAGTAACGAATCAGAGGCAAAAGCATCACAAAGATATCAGAGGCAAGTTGGTATGGAAACGTCCAGGATGTCACCTTCAGACTCACATATTAATACAAGAAGGTCTTCAGTGATGGACTCCACATTTCAGAGGTGAATTGGGCAAATGCAATGAAATAATGTTATACACTGGCAACTCTCTCTGTCACTTCTGGGTTAAAATGTTATTTTCCTCATTCATTTTTATGAATATCATGGTAATTGAATCAAAATGCAGACTGAAAATATTTATTAGCAAATCGCTTTCCCCAGACTCCACCGTCAACCACCAAAGCTGGCTTACATTGTTATTTTTGCCGACTCTGTCATAAATTTTCAACTACACTGCAATTGTTATTTCCCAGCTAGATAAGTACATGGAGGGTTTTAGAATATAAGTTTACCCTAGAAATGTCTTTTCTAATCTGCCTTTGTCCTCTGAAAAGATTCCCATAAATAGTACTGTCTAGACTAAAAACAGCATCATTTAAAGCATAACCTTTTGGTTACATGTTATAATAAATAGTGAAGCACTCACTATTACTTGTTCCTATGTACTAATAGCCCCATTAATCATTGTTCATTATCCATACAGAAGCAAGGCCTATATGCATATTTTGCATATTTAACATTCTACCACTTTGGGGATATAAAATTTATACTGGTATAATCGAGTCGAGTTGATGTGAACAGGAAAATGCCTCATTATTTGGCTGACATTTATACCCAGGCCTATATTTAGCTACTACTTGTTGAACATTTACAATGTGCCAAGTACTACACCATGTGATTTACTTTGTTCTTTGATTTAATTTTCATACCAACCCTACGAAATAGGTATTGTTATTCTCATTTTATAGATGAGGAAAATGAGGCATAAAGAGGTTAAATAAATTCATCCAAGGTCATAGAACTGTAAGTGGAGCAGCTAGAATTCAAAGTCAGATCTGTTGAATTCCAAGTCTGAACTCTTAAACGTTACGATAAGTTAAGAAGACCTAATCAATCTAACTGATCTTCTTCATTTAAAGTCTTACACCTTATGAAAAGTAAATGAGTTACTCCTTAACTGTCCCAGTCACATGGCCACACTGTGGATTTGACTACTACAAGGCATTATTCCATATCCAAGATTTCACAGTTGGTGTTTTCTTGTGGGTTTCATCCTGGGAACTACCCTTTAAGAAGTCATGGATCATGTCTTGTTATAAGGGTCCCATTTAAGAAGGATTAAGTTTAACTAACATATCAATAAGCAGTCAAAATGAAGAGACTCATTAGGAATAATAACTGAGGGAAGAGTTAGTTAATTCAAAAAGGATACTTGCAGAGACTTAGTAGTTTTATGAACATTATTTTGAGAGCTGTTATATGCAACCAAGATTAGACTTATTTCCTGTGTTCCAAGGGGCAAAATATGGATGGCCTAGTCATTGACCCAAGAACACAGTATTTTTTCCGTGATGACTTCATTTGTGTTGGTCTCCTTGCTTGAAATCCCCTTCCTTTACCCAATTCACCCAAATTCTATCCTCCCCATAAGACCTAATTCACATTCCACCATTTTCATGAAAACGTTTCTGATTGAGACAATACCCGTTGAATTTCTCATCCCTAGAGCTCCTGGACATTGTTATGATGTTTTCTTTTGATCTTATTTGTTAAAAGTTTCTAACCAACTAAACTCTTTGAGAATAGGATCCCTATCTTTTATTTATAGCATGTGAAAAAGATGTATAGGAACAATGCTGTGCTACCCCTTCTCATTTTCTTAAGAATTACGGCAATAAAATTCAAAACATAATGAATAAAAATAGATGTTTTTACCTATGCACCCCAACATTCACAGCAACACTACTTACAATAGCCAAGATATGGAAGCAACCTAAGTGTCCATCAACAGATGAATGGATAAAGAAGGTGTGATCTATATACACAATGGAATATTAGGCAGCCATAAAAATAAGGAAATCATATGTGCAACAACATGGATGGACCTGGAGGGTATCATGCTTAGTGAAGTAAGTCAGATAGAGAAAGACAAATACCATGTTTTCAATTATATGTGGAATCTAAAAAATAAAACAAATGAATAAATATAACAAAACAGAAACAGATTCACAGACACAGAGAATAAACTAGTGGTTACCAGTGAAGAGAGGGGTAGGGGTAGGGGTAGGGGCAAGATAGGAGAAGGGGATTAAGAGGTACGAACTACTAGGCATAACATAAATAACATACAAGGATATAATGTGCAGCACAGGGAATATAGCCAATATTTTATATTTTATATTAAATGGAGTATAATCTACAAAAATATCGAATCACTATGTTATACACCTGAAACGAATATGACATTGTAAATAAACTATATGTCAACTAAAAATAGATATCTATAAAAGTTACTTTGGGTAAGTAATTTAATAAAGTAGTAAGCAAAGGTTCCATATGTTGTAGGAAAAACACATCTAAATATTCCAAGTGTTAAAGAGGAATCACAATGGAAATTATGAAATATTTAGATCTAAATGATACAGAGAATACTGCATATTAAAATCCGTGGGATGTAGCTTAAGTAAAGGTTAGATAGGAATGTATAGAGTTAAATGTATTCATTAAAAAACATGGCTTTCAAAACGAGTAGACCTGGGCACCAGTATTTATTAGTAGTGAGATTTTAGGCAAGTTATTGAAAATTCCAATGCCTCATACTCCTCACTTATGCAAAGGGGCTAATAATACCAAATGTATGGTATTGTTTTGAAATTTAAAGCATCTAGAACTACGCCTGACACATTGGAAGAAGCCTTTTTTTAATATTATCTTCATGTCCACTTAAAAAGCTGAAAGAATAAAGTGAAAAAGAGATGTTGACCAACATGTAATCAATGGCGTTAACATATTTAAAAGAAGAAGAAAAAGATTGTCTACATAAAGCCTGGAAGTGGGAAACTGAAGGAGGTAGAATTTGATATATTCTTTCTTCATTACCTGGGGAAGGGGTACACTGACAAAATACACCAATATCCCAATTTTCTTAGAAGCATCTCATTAATTCCTTTTGCTCTAATCATGACTCAATTTTCCCTATGGTTTTTATACCAAAGGAGAGTGCTGTAACTAGCTCACAGAGAGCAACAGTCTTCTTGACAACTATGCTCCAATATAAAATAAAAAATTTTTTTAAATGAAGAAAAAATAGTGAATGGGACTCTCAGTGAAAATAGTATGAAGAAAAAAATCAAAATTGTAAGAATAGGAAACAGGGTAAGAAAAAAGGAAGAAGAAATATAAGTCCATAAAGGAGTAGGAGGGAAAAAAAGCAGGCAGATAGGAAAAAGAAAAGTCAGAATAGTCTGGTTAATATAAGCCAAGAGGAAGACAGGTTTAAGAGGCAAAGGCAACAGTATAAAAGGCTAGAGATACATAAGCAAAGGTGTTTACGAGGTCACTGGTCACTGGTCCATGTAAGCCAATTCAGAGGAGGAGAAAAAGAAGCCAGTGTATAAGATGTGAACAAGTGGTAAAGAAGAGCTGGTGAATCAGAGTATTAAACCATACTCTTCACATATGCTGTGGTAAATGGTAGCTAGATTGAGGTCCTCTCCATGCTATAAAATGTCAAATCCATAGGAAATCTTTTGCCCAGTGTGATTAGAAGTCAGGTGATTGATAGAGGAAGAGAGAAATCACAAAAGGTAATGCATACATAATTTAAACACTTTACTTAAAATATACAGATGAGAATTTATTTGTCAGTCTCTAATGGAGGCCAAGTCTTTTGCCTTGAGTTCCTCAAAGTCTTTCTTTCCTAAATCATACTGATTATGCATTCTGTGGGAGTTCCAACTTTAATTTATTTAAAGTGGAGTGAGAAATTAAAGACACTTGCAGAGCAATTTGAATGAAGAATAATAGATTTCTACAATTTTTCCAAATATTTTACAATTTTCTTACCCATACCTAATTTGATAACACATTTTTAAGTGACTTGACCTGAATCAAGTTTTTCATACATATTCAACTTATTTTGTGTGTGTGAAACAACACTATTTTTGGAAAATATCAATATATCTGGTGGGTAGGTTAAGTCGTGGTTGGTTAAAAGAGCTTCTACTATGTAGGAGAAAATGCTACCTTTCTTCCTGCACTTATACCATCCCTGTAAAATTCTTTACCCTAAGGGAAAATGTATTCAGACATAAAAAAAGGTTGCCAGGTGAAAAGCTCAGCCTTAAATCAAACCTTTATAATTGACCACATATCCTAAATATAACTGACACTGATCCATTTCCATCCAATACTAAACAAGCCTCACAAGTTCAGAAAGAAGCGGGTATAAAACTGAAATACATCTTCATGAGAAAAAAAGAAGTATGTATATAAAAGTGCTCAATATATTTGCATTTTCTATGATGATTAACCTCAGGAAACCACCTGGCCAATGGCAATGAAGTGCACAACATGTAATTCTGAGTGGGAAGAATTGATCAGAGGAAATTCGCAGGAAAAGTCTATCAAACAAATCTTGAGGAGAAAGAGCTAAATCTTCTATGGAGGGCAACAAACTATGAGAAGAGAAATCAGCAGAGCTCTGGAATGTTTTGCAGATATCCTGTATTGTGAGTTGTAGAGGGTTAACACTCTGCTGCAGGTAAAGCTATTCTGTAGCTTCACCCAAGGACCCTGGTTAAGTGTTTATTGATAATACATCTTGGAATGACTCACTCACACTATCTCACTTGCTCTACACATCAGGATCACCGCCTTCAAGAAACTATAGACTGGCAATACGGAAACTCACTCTTCAGGTGGCCCACGTAGGTTGGCATGAGTTAGAACCACTCTAGATCAGCACGGCCCAGTAGAAACGTAATGTGAGGTGCACGCATAATTTTTCTAATAGAAAAATTAAAAATTTTAATGAAAATGTTAATAATATATTTTATTCAACCCAATCATTTCAAAATATTATTTCAACATATCAATATAAAACTTGTGAGATATTTAAAATCCTTTCTCTTCATATTAAGTCTTCAAAATCTAGTGTATATTTTACACTTGATCACGTTAATTCAGTTGAGCCACATTTCCAGGGCTGAACAGCCACATGTGGCCAGCGGTTACCCTAGTGGACAGCCAGCTGTTCTTTGTGTTTTTCTCCCTGTCCTCATCACCCTCCATGAGGATCAGGCCTGCCTATAGAGGAAAGCAGAAAAGAAAGTCTACAGAGAGTAGACCTGATTGTAAATGAAGACACAAATGGATAAACGACACACATCCACATATATTTGCTTGACATCTGTGAACCTGTGCCAACTAACCCCTTTCCAACTTTAGCTTGTCCACCCCCACCCCATCCCATCCCGGACACACACGTGAATCATCCTGAGCTGAACTGGGCAACCTGCTATTTCCTAACAAGACCTTGAGTTCCTTCATTGCCAATTCCTTTACTTAAAAAGCTACTTCCTCTTCCTTGCTCATCTTGACATTTTACTCATTCTTCACTATCACTATGTACCCAGCTGCTCAATCTAGAAAGATGAATCATGCTTGACTCCTCTCTTGACCTCATTCTGTACAACCCATAGATCACAAGTCCTGATGATTCTCTCTCAAAATGTTTTGAATCCGCTAGCTTTTCTCCATTTCCAGGGCCATCACCCTAGCCTGGGTCACTGCCATCTTTTTTTTTTTTTTTTTTTTTGGCTGTGTTGGGTCTTCGTTGCTGTGCATGGGCTTTCTCTAGTTGTGGCAAGCGGGGGCTACTCTTCGTTGCAGTGCACAGGCTTCTCATTGCAGTGGCTTCTCTTGTTGTGGAGCACGGGCTCTAGGTGTGCGGGCTTCAGTAGTTGTGGCACACGGGCTCAGTAGTTGTGGCTCATAGGCTCTAGAGGGCAGGCTCAGTAGCTGTGGCACACGGGCTTAGTTGCTCCTCGGCATGTGGGATCTTCCCGGACCAGGGCTCGAACCTGTATCCCCTGCATTGGCAGGCAGATTCTGAACCACTGCACCACCAGGGAAGCCCCGCACTGTCATCTTTAACCTAGACGAGCCTCCTAACTGGTCCTTCCAAGTTCACTCTTACCTCCAACCAAACTGTTCTCCAAACAGTGTCTTTAAAATATAAATCAAATCACATCTCTCCTTTGCTAAAAACACTTCAAAGGTTTACTATGATACCTAGACTAAAATTCAGTGAATGATTTGACTCCATCCCACCCCTTCATTCTCACCTCATGCCACCTTTCCCCTTTGCTCACTATGCTCCAAACCCTAGGCCACTTTTTAGCCCCTCGAACACATTAACTTTTTCTCCTAGCTCAGGGGCTTTGCATATACTGGGCAGTCATTATCTTTTCTCTGGTATATATATATATATCTCCCAAATGAAACTGTAAATTCTTTTGGCAGCAAGCACTTATTTGTGTAGCTTATTACTCAAGGCTCATGCTCAAGAAGTATTTGTTGATTGCTTCAAAAATACGAAAGGGTTAAAAAATGGTTAGCGTGATCTTTTGAATTACCATCATCATCATGATCATCATACTATTAACTTATTGAACACTTCCTGTGCACCAGGAGCTATGTGAACCATTTTTCACTGAATCTTCACAACAACCCCACAGGGTACATGTTATTATCACTACTGCAATAATGACGATAAAACTGAAGCTGAAGGGGTAAATATTTTGCCCACTGTTTCCGGGATTATTTAAATAATAGAGCTGGGATTTGAATCCTGATCTGTCTCTACAAACAATTAATCTGCCTCCTTGAATTTCCAAAAGCTTTAAATTGAGCACTTAATTTTTCTCTAGCTTTGATTAAAAACCATGTTAACAAACTCAAAATTTGTAAAAATCAGTACATGTGTGATCAGTTTCTATGTTCTACATTGTTCAGATGGCTTAGCTGACATTGCACTGCTTCAGCTGCTATTTTGGGAACATGGTTGCCTAGCAACGAGCATTATTAGACTGAATGAACTTCCATATTATGTTTGTTATAATATAGTTAACATGCTATTCATATAGAAATATCTGAGGAACAAGGTGGGCAAATTTAGTGCAGCATATTATAAAGCAGAAACTCTGCAATAAAGCATAACCAATAAGGTGGATGCTTTTCTGTTTGGGATGCTTTAGTTTCCAAATACTCCTTTCAGTCATCATATGTATTTAGAATCCGAAAGAGTTTGGGGTGATAACATGGAACTGAGGATGTTAAAACTTTAGAATTAAACCAGTTAAGAGGAGTACTGTTGGAGAGAATTATGTTTACTTTATAATGAGGAAAAAAATGTTCCACAAATATCAGATCCTATCCAGAATTCTCACAGCTACTTTCTTTTGGAACCAGACGTAACTAAGGAGCATATGGGTAGCTGCATACAAAGCCATCACCACTTAAAAAAAAAACAAAACAAAGCACGTATCAGAAAAATGGTGACTAGTACTATCATCTTTATGAAAGATAAATTAGTGGGGAAAATAAGTAAGCACAAAATACACAGCCAAAGCATGAAGCAGAAACAATGCAAAGAGGGTCTTAATTCCTTGTCAGCTAAATCATATCTCTTTTCCTTCGGCCTATTTATTAAAATATTTTCTTTCCAGAAATAAGTAATAAAATTAACTGCAAAATTCAATCAAATTTAGTTCATGATAAAAAGAGATTTGGACAAGATGAACAATAATGAAATGATTCATGTTTTGCAAGGCATCTAGTAATGCCCAGTGCGTGACATAAAGCCAGTCTCCCCTGAGGACTTGAGAGGCAACCTAAAACCACATTGAGGAAAATGCCCCTTTTAGTGCTGATGTGTTGTTAAAAAAAAATAGTGAGGAAAAATAAATTATAATAAAGAGGAAAGGAAAAAGAGGAAATCATAAACATAAGAAAGGTGATGTAGCAGATTTGGCACCTAAAATCCTAGTCAGGGCCCTGGTATTTAAAAATTGTGATGCCTTGTATCAATTTCTCAATTTTCAGAAGTACAATTTCCTCCTCTGTGAAATGGGGATGGTATTTCCTTCCTTGCAATATTCACGGGATTTTTTTGAAGCTAGAAAATATTGATCAATGAGGTCACTATTGCACTTTCCTGCTACTCAGTTTTTGAGTCTCCTGGGATGGGTATGGGCTGGTAGAAGAAGCTGGTAACTAGATTATCTTCTAGGCAAGAATTTCTAAATGATTCTTAACCTGATAATTGTGCTATCCAACCTGAAGAAGATTTTGAAAACCCATATAATTTTTAGAAATCAATAAGAAAAACATCAACAACCAGAATAGATAAAAGGGTCAAAGGATACGAACACACAACTCACAAAAGGAAAAAAAAAAAAAATACACACATGATAAAACAATGTTCATATTCATTGGTAATAAAAGACATCAAAAACGCCAAGATATATATGTATTTAAATCTTAAAACTGATAGATAAAAGGGACAAAGTACCAGTGCAAAAGAGAGTTCAGGGAACCTTCTTGTATACTGCTGAGTGGGAATACAATTGGTGCAGACTTTCGAAGGACAATTTGATAATATACATCTGAAGTATTAAAATGCACAAAACTTAGGCTTAATGATTCCCTTTATAGAAATGTATCCTAAAGAAATTATTAAAGAGGCTTTCAAAAATTCCCACACCACATATTATCGGTAACAATGAAACTTTTTAAAATTTCAAACATATATGACTGACTAAATAAATTAGAGTTTATCTATTTTGTAGAATGTTAAACAACCATTATAAATAATGCCGTGAAATATTATTGATATGAGAAAATATTCATACCAAATTGATCATTTTAAAAGATTAAAAAACAATATTATAGTATGATTCCAATCTAATTTTAAAAGGTATACATGCATTGCATGCATAGATAAAGGACTATTTCTAAAATATTAACAGCAGTCTCCCTAGGAGATGGGATAGTGGGGGATTTTTATTTCCTTCCTCCTTTTGGGGGCTTTTCTGTATTTATTTTACTGGGCACATCTAATACTTCTGTATCAGAAAGAAAATAAAACATATATAAAAGAAAACATGTAGCAATATGAAAGCAGTAAAATTTAGGGTTTCATGTAAATGTGGTATATTTAAAGTCACCAATGTTGAGCTTTTAAAAACATGTGTGTTTGTTTTCTCTTGAATTTCGATAGGGTTTCTATTGATAAATGTTATCCTAATTCATTTTGGTGGACTGGTTCTGTTATGTGCATACGAGATTTTACAAAATTAAAAAGAAAATACCATACTTTAAAAAATACAAGACTTTAAAAAAAGACTAGAAACATGGGTACGAGTTTCTACTTGGAACAATATCAATGAAACCACCAAGGAAAATCTAGTCTAATCTAATCAGGGAAATGTTTGATAGGATAAGACAAACTAGAAAGGAATAATAAGAGAAGAACATTTGGGTTGAAAGTGCCTCAAATTTACATCTACTACTGTTAACAAAAAGATTCAGCTATTGATAGACTGTGAACACAGAAACCAGTGCAAGCAGATTAACAACGTCATTCTATTCCTCTGCTGGGATAATCTTGGGATAACATATTCAGGTCATTATGTTGCAGTAAAAGAAAAAATACAGACAAAATAGGCTTGGTTTAGCAATAAACATGAGTGAGGGGCTAGTAGGGCTGAGAGAGATGAGCTCATTGTGTGGCATGTAACTGAGTTTAATTTTGCATAATAATCTGAGATAAATTCTATGCAATGTAACTTAGAAATGAAAAAGTCATGGCAACCACCTACTAGTATTTTAGAAGGTATACCCCAAACTTTGCCTCAAATAGAATCAGACAAGTATGGCAACTGGATATGACAAAGGAGAAAAGTCTTAACTTAATTCAGTCTCAGCTTGCTGGTGACGTATTTGTCAATCTTTCAAAAGCACTAATAAACTCCGCAGATATGCTATACCAGACAAAGTAAAGTATATACATATACAACATTTCACGTTCCCTAGTATATGAATTTTTTATTCTGTAAAACTCTGACATGATGTGCTTTGATGCTCATGGTAGCTAATCAACAAATATTCGTTGAATGAATTAATGGACCCAAATGTCTACTAATAGTCATTCATCAAGTACCTCCCGGGAACCGTTCTGGGTATCCAGTGATGAACAAAGCAGAAGCAGCAGACATTTTCCCTGCCTTTGTAGAGCTTACAGGAGCTGGAGAACAATAGGCGGCAATAAGTAAGAAAAGCACATGGGAGGGTTTGTGTGTATTAAATTTGGAAGGAAACATAGGTGGCATGATTGAGAACCACAGGGGACGGGGAAGAGGCTAATTAGATAAAGGGGACAAGGAAGGTAATATTTAAGTTAAAACCTAAAGGATAGGGAAAGCAACTCTGCAAAAGGAGAAGGAGGAAAAGTGTTCCAAATAAAAGGGACAGAATATAGGAAGTCTTTGAAGAAGAGATAGGTTTGGGATTTCTTCCAGGAAATAAGAAGAAGCCAATGAGACCAAACATGAGAAGCAAGGCAGAGTGGAATAAGACAAGGGAGAAGAGGTCAGGAGAAGCTGTATCATAGGTTTGTAAAGGGAGCCACTGAATGGCAATACACAATGGCATAACATAGTTCAACTTTTGCTTTTAAATTATTGCTCTGACTGCTGTATGCAAAACAGATTGGAGATAGTAAGAGCAAACATGAAAAACCAATGCGGTGGTGACAGTAGGGTGACTTAGACTCGTATAATGGGAGGGAGATGGAGACAAGGGTGTGGATTTGAGCTCTTATTTTGAAAACTAAAACAAAGAACACGTAAAGGAATTGGATGTGGAGGGTGAGTGAGGAATCAGGGCAGCTTAGTTGCCCACGGCTTTAGCAAATGGGTGTTGGCTGAAGCAAAAATGGGTTAGATTGGGAAAGAAATGTTTTCTTATTCTGAATTCCAAATTTCTCCTTGAGTACAATAGTCTCTTTTATAGTTAAATAATAGAATAAAATTTCATATTGTCTGGTTAACCATTATGTTATTTTACAGTCATCTTTTTTTTTAAGTTTTTATCGGAGTATAGTTGCTTTACAATATTGTATTAGTTTATACTGGACAGCAAAGTGAATCAGCTATACGTATACATATATCCTCTCTTTTTTGGATTTCCTTCTCATTTAGGTCACCACAGATCACTGAGTAGAGTTCCCTGTGCTATACAGTAGGTTCTCATTAGTTATCTATTTTATACATAGTATCAATAGTGTATATATGTCAATCCCAATCTCCCAATTCATCTCCCCCACCCTTTGGTATCCATATGTTTGTTCTCTACTTCTGTGTCTCTATTTCTGCTTTGTAAATAAGATCGTCTATACCAATTTTTGAGATTCCACATATATGTGTTAATATATGATATTACAGTCATCCTTATAATATATTTATAAGGTGGGTATAATTTCTCCATTTTACCAAGAGAGAAAGAGTCTCAGGGAGGTATAGTAACTGTTGAGCTTTCCAGCTAATAAGTGATAAGTCCTTTCATACACCCCTCATTTCCTAATTTCTAGCCAATGTTTTTCCCCTCATTGCTTTTTTTCCCCTCATTTCGTGTCCATTCTTATAAGTTTGTACTAGCAAATGGCCATAGTACATTGCCTGTAACTCTGTTAACAATTAATTAATTTGTCTTTTATTAATTTTAGTTAACTGGCTAAATGAATATATTTCTATCTTATCTCATAGATTATAAAGTCCCCAAGGGATAGGTATAGGTATTATTTATATTTTGATCATCCAGAGCAACAAGCACATGTCTTCCAAATTGCAGGATAGGTATAGGTATTACTTATATTTTGATCATCCAGAGCAACAAGCACATGTCTTCCAAATTGCAGTTAATAAATATTAAAAAAAAAAAAATACTTATGCCAAGCACTGCAATATATATATATATACTGCAATATTTATATATATATATAGAGGGAGAGAGAGAGAGAGAGAGAGTTTCTAATCCTCACATCTAATGTAAGGTAGGTATTATTATTTTCATTCCCATTTTATAGAAGAGGAAACAGAGGCACTGACACTTAAGTACTTGCTAAAGGTCATACAGATAAGCTGCATAGAGAGAACTCAAACCCAGGTGATCTGGCTCCAGAGTGATGCTTGTGTAGAGTCCTATACTGTCTGCTGAATATGAAGTGCAGAATTCAATTAAGAAAAGTCAGAGAAAAACTTGAATGAATGGAACTTAAAATCGCTCTTGACTCACGCAGCCATTTTGATTGCTAAATCAAAATACTACTGGGGCACAGTTTTTGCCTCCCTGAGTGGCCCTATCACTTAAAAGCTTACAAATTTGGGACGCTACGTAAACTTCTTTGGCTTCAGTTCCTTCATATGTAAAATGGGGCTGACAACAGTGCTGATCTAAAAGATGGTTCATAGGATTAAATGAAAAAAATGCATATAAAGGGTTTAGCACTGTATCTAGCGTATAGGAAGCACAGATAAGTGTTAGCGCTGGTTATTATTAGCACAATGTCTCATGTCTAAGTGCTCAATAATTAGTTGTTTAATGAATGCCTGGCTTTATGAGTTCTGCTGGAGAGGACGTAGCGAACTATGACAGTGCACATTCATTCTAATCCTCTAGAAGGAATTTGAGCCTACTAGAAACCAAAGGCATTGAGGAAGATGCCAAGGAGTGGGTAGCAGGTACCTTATACAATGCTACCTGGGACTAGCTCTGATACGAAACCTAATGGCCATGAGCCTGAGAACGGTGAGACTCAGAGCCAAAATTCACGGATGCATGTTTGGCTCACATAGTTATGCTCTGGGGACAGTTTTGCTTTCCTTAAAATGAAAGAAGAAGGCTTCCCTGGTGGAGCAGTGGTTGAGAATCTGCCTGCTAATGCAGGGGACACGGGTTCGAGCGCTGGTCTAGGAAGATCCCACATGCCTCGGAGCAACTAGGCCCGTGAGCCACAACTACTGAGCCTGCGCTCCGCAGCAAGAGAGGCCACGATAGTGAGAGGCCCGCGCACCGCGATGAAAAGTGGCCCCCGCTTGCCACAACTAGAGAAAGCCCTCGCACAGAAACGAAGACCCAACACAGCCAAAAATAAATAAATAAATTTTTTTTTAAAAAGTTTAAAAAAAATTGAAAAGTAAAATAAAACCCAAAATTTAAGAAAAAAAGAAAAAGAGACTAGCCAAATGTGCTTTCCTCTCCTTATCTGAATAGGATTCCTCCACTTACAATAAACGAGAACTTGAGCAAGTTACTCAACCTCTCTTCTCATCTATGAACAGGGATATCTCCTGCATGAGATTAAGTTAATTAAAATGTGGCAAGCATTCACAAGATGATAGCTATACATTCCACAGAAATGCTATCCAGCTCTAAGACCTATTCTTGAATTCTGTTGATAAAACTACTTCTGAAAACACCAAAGTGCACTGATTGTGTGAATGCTTTAGCCAATCACTTGCTTGCTCTCGTTCTAATGGAGATAGGATACCTTAATTGATTCAAGAAATATTTATTAAATTCACCAAGTTTTACTCTGTGGGTGTGGAGATGAAAAAGACATAAAAGCCTGTCTTCAAATAACATGTATAATTCAATGGGGGAAGACAGATGTGTAAACAACCAATTACAGAAGTAAACAGGTATAATTAAGAGCTACAGAAATGCAGATGAAGAAATCTATTAAAATATCATGCTGTGACTAAGAAGGTGAATACTAAATCCACTTGAACTTCATGCCATTAGCTGCCAAATTAACTCACACTTTCTAATGAGAAGACTCAAAGAAACTTCATTCAGGTGAGACCATGTTCACTGACTCACAGAAGGTGAGTAGCATTTCAGTAAGAAAAAGGGAAAGAAAGCTATTTTGGCCAGGAAAAACTACATCAGCAAAGACATTCTTCGAGAATGGTACAATAAAACCTGCCACAATGGGATAAGCAGGGTCTAAGAATCTAATCGAGTAAGACAAAGGTAGCAATGAGGTTGATGGAAATACTGCTTTTATTTGGTTGCCCAGTTACTGTGTGATACATTGCGTGGCTGGAAGGGGAGCAGACAGGGGCTGCTACTCCTGGTTCTCGGCAATTTAGCGGCTCAGTTTTCTTGGCTGAGACTAGAAGGGAGCAGGGGAGTCCGCTGTGCAGGTCACTATGTTTGGATGCAACCCTGTTGTGCGGGAGAGGTGTGCAGAAGCAGACAGGGATGGTTATAGGGCTAGACTCTGAGACTGACACACGTTGGGAGCATTGAAGCCTTCTCCTGCTGGAAGGCTTTGGAGCTTGCTCTCTGCCGAATCCTTACAAAGTTAAATATGCTTTGAATTGAACTGCTGAAGTCTCAGATGATCATAAATCAGTAACTTCCTACTTCCTTTCTTCCTCCCAACACCCTAAAAAGCTAAGACCTGTGGTTCATCCAGGTGCAGAACGGGACTGGAGCCAATTACACCACAATTTGTATTATAGTGTAGTACCTTATCAAGTTTTGCATTACAGTTTGGTACCTTGTCAATTTCTATAGTCATTTTGCAAAGCAGAAGAAGCCTGTGGCTTGCAGAAGGATATAGTCGGACATGAAGCTGGGAAGACAGACTGCTTTGCTAAGCTGTGTCAGTGTTACTCTCTGAACAGTGAGAAGTCACTGAAGTTTCTAGAGAAGGAAATGACTGCACAGGATAGGAAGACAAAGCTGGTGACAAAGTTGAGGTAATAGTGGAGAGGCAAAATATTGCAGACAGTGAGATAGCCAGTAGTACATCTAAAACGTCCAGGTGAAAAGCAATGAAGGTTTGAACTGAGATAGTGACAGTGGGAATAATAACAATAACCATACCATGTTATGTTTTTATAATGCTTTGAAAGGTTTTCAGCCTTCTTTTACTTATAGTCTTATCAGAGAACCCACATCAGCTGAGAAGAAGTAAGGACAATATAGACTTCCCTCTCTGTCTCTCTCTCTGTCTCTCCTGTCCTCTCCACCCCTGCCCCACTCTTTGCCTATCCAGCACCTCAACTGCTTGTCTGTTTTGAAAACATCTTCCTCTGTGTGAGTCTAGGTAGGAGGCAGAGCACCTCTCCCACCATGGAAGCCAAAAGAAGGCAAGACATTTATCCCAGCCAACCTCCTGTCGCTTGGCAAATACACGGCCGTGTGACATAAACTAAAACAACTACATGCTTCTGCCCAGGAAGTCTGAATGTAGAGTGGGTGGCTGGAAAGCAATGGGATAGTTAGCTTTCATGTTCAGTGCTGTGTGTCCCCAGCAGCAGGGGTGACAACATCTTATAATTGCCCCTTCCTGAGAAAACTGTTAGAGCTTCGAAGCCTCCAGAGGTGCCCTGGTCTCTGAACATTTTCCAGACGGCTTCTCAAGCTTTATATGTTTTCTCTGAGCCACTTACACTTTTCTGGGAAATCCCTTTAAGCTTAAGATAGCCAGAGTTTTCCCTATTACTTGCGCCTAAGAGCGCTGGCTACACACAAACAAATCAGATTTTCCCTGTTTGCTGACAGGAAACTGAGATGCAGAAAGGCTGACAGCCGCCTGTGGTCACAAGGACAGTTGGTAGGTAACCACACAGGGCTCTCTGCCGCTCTGCTCTCTTAGTTGTTTATCACCAGACTCGTCAGATTCCACATAGAAATGTGGAGAGCTTTACTGCTAAAGGAGGGATAATATCACTAATCGTTATGTGTATAAAGAGAAGCCAAACAAAATCAAAAGTATAATTAATATCAACCAAGCTAAAGCCAACAGCCCCTGGCCCAGCTCCTCTAGCAGAGGACTTGCAAATGGTAACAGCCTCTTTCGCTGATTAACTCACAGTGAAATCCTGCAAACTGAATCTAGGTGTTATATTCCCCTAGATAATTGCATTCATCTCCTTAGAAGCCATTGACTGCTACCCCCTTTTGTAAAATATTACCTCTATCAAAGAATAGACTGGCCATTAGAAAACAACATTTATTATTCAGAACAGTTTCACTTCCATGGACCTTTTCTAGTTTATCAATAAATTTTTAGTGTTTTTTAGTTCTAAACAATTTGTTCTGTATAAACTTTGCAATGAACTCAATTTTTAGGAGTTTTAAAAATTGGCCAACACTAAACTAGAATGGCATATATATTCTGCTTGTGATAGTACTATTTAAGGTTATTTAATTTCACAAGGAAAACCAATACAGATGAATTCAAAATTTACTGAAGTGTCTGATGGTTCTCCTGAGGTTTATTTCAATGTGACTTACGGCTTTGGTAGGAACATGACTCATAAAAAAGCCAAACCTTTGACATTATTTCTATATTAAAATCTCCATGGCTTAAGATGACCATATTTATGATCACTTTAATACTATAAATCATAGGTTGCAACTGAAAATACTCTAATTCATGAGTCAGAGAGATAAGGTAAATGGACGAGGCAGACTGGCTATAGGAATTCTGAAAGTCAAACATCAGTTTTCTTACTGGAACTGCTGAGTCTCAGGGGCTGGGAGATGAGGACTTGTGATGAACTAGGGAGACCCTCTTCCCCTAAGAGGGTTGCTACTATTCAGCTGCATTTGACAGCTGAGGTGCAGTGATGCAGACTGAGAATTAATGGGGAACAATCTGGAAATCTGGCTGGAATTCCACATTTTCATAATGAAATCTTTGACTGTTTAAATGTTCAATCATTAAGATGTCCCCAAAGCCAAATATATTGCCTCTGAGAGCCAATTTTGGTCACTCTCAGATATAGTCTTGCTGGCATGGAGCCTTCCTGAATGAAAAGGTCATCCTCGACATCCCTGCATTCCGTCCCGAAGACCTATGGTAGCAGCATTCCCCCAACAACTAAGTCTACACATGCATTTTTAAAAGAGTGTTTTCAAAGTTACTGTCTGCCGACTTTCTTCATATTATGAAGTTCAGAACCTTTTTAAAAGTAGGCAGATGGGAAATGTATTATGTCATCATTGGATTTACTGTGTTTGGGTAAATGTATAGTCTATTTCTGCATAACTTTGTGTATTTGTATCGATACATGTGTTTGTGTTCATTAGACTAGGAAAATGTTTTTAAAATAACGAGCACCCTAAACTTTTACACCAAAAACCAAATATGAAAAAAGCAACTCAATCATTAAAGTGAGGAATTTGGACATAAATATGAACTGGATCCCCTCTCTACTTAATAGACTATCTTTCTAACTCTCCCCACAAACATCAGACTTGCTCCAGTATTACTGGAACTGAATTGTTGCTCCTCAACAATTAGAAAAGAGATGGGAACTGAGAATCATTTTTTAAATATAGTTTTGGACAATTCAACAGTGTTAGCTAATAATAATATTATATTAGCTTTCTATTATCACCATAACAAATTACTCTCAACTCAATGGCCTGAAATGACATAAATTCATTATCTTATAGTTCTATAGGTCAGAAGTCCAACCAAGCTAAAATCAAGATGTCCAGAGGGCTGCATTCTTTTCTGGAGGCTCTGTTTGTTGATTTTTCCAGCTTCTTCAGGTTGTTCCTCTAGAGGCTATCCCAGTCCAGGGCACCCCCTTCATGTTCAAAGCCAATAATATTGCAACTCTCTGACCATTCTTCCATAGTCACATTTCCCTTTGACAACAGCTGGGAAAAGTTCTTCTCTTTAATGAACTCACGTGATTAGATTGAGCCCACCCAGATGATCCAGGATGATCTCCTCATTTCAAGGTCTTTAACCTTAATCAGATATGCAAAGTCCCTCTTGCCATGTAAGGAAACATATTTAAAGGTTCTGGGGATGAGGATGCGGACATCTTTGGAGGGACATTATTCTGTTCACCACAACTGGTAACGATAATAACTATCACTTCTAAATGCTTACTATGTCTCAGCTGTCATGCTGATGCCTTTGCATGCTTCGTCTCACAAGACGGAGGAGATATGGGGATATATGTATACATACAGCTGATTCACTTTGTTATACAGCAGCAACTAACACAACATTGTAAAGCAATTATACTCCAATAAAGATGTTAAAAATAAATAAATAAAAATAAAAACAACGTATAAGGTATGTAATATTATTGCATTTTAAAGATGGAGCAACTGACGATAAGAGGTTAGATAAATTGCTCAAGATCACAGCTAGTAGACAGCAGAACAAAGATTCAAATCCAAGAAGTCTGAATGAGCTAGTATCCGTACACTAAAACGCCACAAAATATTCATGGAGAAGAGGGGCCCAGAGAGGAGATTAAGATTTGATTTGGACAAACTAAAGAGGGAAGCTCTATGGAACTCTTAGCCATTTCCTGTCTTTTTGGTTGTTTGCTGTTGTTGCATTTACTAACATTTAATGGATATGTATGTGCAAATCTATTGTATAAAAATGTCTCAGGTAGTGACTTAATGGTTATGATTTTGTTCTAGAAAAATTCTAAATTCGGTTCTCATTAGGACACACTGAAATTATTCTTTCATGGGATTCCAAGAACACCGACAAAGCATTCTGTCTTCTTTGAAATGAAATATCCTATCACCTTGATTCTAGCTCTGCATTGATTGTCAGAAGTATCATCAGTTTAATAATCAACTTTTCAGCAAAAAAGAAAAGTAACATAAAACAAAAACAAAGCAAAACATGGACACTTCAACATGCACATCTCAATTAGAAGGTGCACAGACTGAGTGAAATGTTTTAGAAACCATAAAATCTTAGGTTTATCATAAATTTATCATAAAATCATAAAACCATAAATTCTTATCTTAGAATTTCCACAGGGTTTTCTGGCTTTATCTCTAAGAATTCCATTCACACTAAACTTGCTATTATACAACAACCCATACTTTTGTACCTCCTCTTCCTTCCTCCTGAAATGCCTTCTCTCATTTCTTCCTCTCCTGAAATGTCTGTTCATCCTTAAAAACCTCAATTTAAATGTCACTTAGTGATGCCTGCCCAAAATTGGGCTTAAACCAGATTACTCACTGCCTCTTCTGGGGTGGCCACAGCTCTCTGCACATTCCTTTGTTACAGAATGTACCACAGTGTACAGTAATGATCTATTTATACCATCTCCATGTATTAAATCAGACAATAACCCTACTATGCGCCCAGATCAAAGCTCTGGTGTCAAGAAAAGTGAAAGAAATGTGTGACTTATCACGAATTTTTCACAATCACTCACACAGTTCTTACACAATGAATTTCTACTACTCTTTCATTACTCTTAACCTGGTGCTCTTTATCAGTCCTTAGCTGAAGCAGGTTAGTTAACTATTGATAATATTTAGTGTCTGTAGTAGGCAGCCTTTAAGATGGTTCCCAGTGATCTCCACCTCATGATAGACATGCCTTTGTGTAATCCCCCTCTTTAGTATGGGCTGGACCTAAGTGATTTTCTTCTAACCAATATACTACAGCGAAGGCAATAGGATGTCATTTCTGTGGTTAGGTTACAAAAGATGTTGGTTCCGTCCTGCCATCAGGCTCTCTCTCTGACTGGCTTTGATGAAGCGAGCTGCCATGTTGGAAAGGACCACATGGCAAGGAGCTGAGGGCAATCAACAGTCAACAGCCAGTAAGGAACTGATCCGCCAACAACTACAAAGGTAAGGTTAGAGAAAAACCCTTCCCCAGCCCCGGTGGACACCTTGATTGTAGCCTTCTGAGAGACCCTGCAGGAGAGGACCCAGCTATTCTACGCCCAGACACCTGACCCACAGGCTGTGAGACGATAAATGCATGCTGTTTTAAGCTGTTAAATTTGGGGGTTATTTGTTATGCGGTAGTAGATAACTAATACAATGTTAGTCCCTCTGATAAAAGAACTTAGTTTAAGCAACCTCTTATGTGGTGTCAGAAGTTATCTGAAGAAAGTACCAATCACTGAAATACGTGGCAACAGATAGACTAGTGAAGGCACTACCCAAACAACGAGTGAGGCTCTGCCATTCCCCAGCAGAGGCACACAAGAGAGAGGAGGCTCTGGATTTGAGAGAAGAAACTCACCCTCTGAGCCCAAACCCATGACCTGAATGTGACACTGCAAAGGCACCTTGGGCTGGGGAGAAAAGGGGAACACCAAGACAGGGCGATGCCACCAGGTGGATACACATCCACTGCAAGATTAGATCAGCAGTAGAGCCAGACGATGAACTCTGTTGCACGGAGCACACAGTGAAGAGGCACAAGGAAAGCCAAACTTCCATTCCGGCTAACATGTCAAAGCCAACAATAAAGGAAGAAAGTGAAAGGCATCTATTAAACCTCCACTTCAATAATCCTGTCCTCCACAGGTGTCTGTTGCTAAGACACCACTGTTATTACACTCCTGGCATGTATAATCTTTTTATTCCCCTATGTGAGTTTTCAGCTCTGTGCTCTTCACATAAAAATCTCATAATAAAACTCAAACAAGAATCCATTTGGGACAAAGGTGAATTAGAGTTTACCAACCAAGTCAAAGCAAGTGAGGCTGCCTAATTAGCTGGCTCCCGTCAACTCAGTGCTCACATGAGCTTGCACAGAGGCAAGCTTGTGTGGACACACGCCACCGGGTGCTTGGATCAAACCACGGCCGGGCTGGAGGTCAGACATGGATACGAGGGCTGCTCTGAGATGCTGCATAAAGGCTTTGACAAGCCTGGAAACTGCTACATGGGTGCTGGTGTGTGACCCCCACTCACTGACAGATTCAGATAGCATAGGCTCTTTTCCAAGCTTTTCATCTTGAAAAAGGCAATTCGGCTCCCTGAGCCTTTGAGCCTGTTCCATTTTGAGCTGACTGCTAATTGTATGCGTGCATATATGTGTTTCAGAAAAGAGATAAGCACATTGCCTTGGCCTCCACACTCACTGTGCAGACGGGTCTCACTTCTGTTCTCTGCAAGTTTTCCAAACATGGTCTGAAGTTTTCTAAACATTAACCCTTCCTGGTAACCACAGTACACATTCTTCTAGAGAGGTTTTCTTGATTATGTTTGCTTAAAAACTGCTTTTCATTATTAATTCTTTGAGTCCTAAGGCTTGGTATTTTAATTTGCTTTTGTGATCATGTTTAGATGTTCAAGTTACTCAATAATAACTACACAGCATAATAATATATAGCAAACTACAGGAGATGAATGACACAGCTTTTAGCATTAGAGGCCATATTTAAAACCCCAAATCTGACTTTTCATATTTTATGAAATATGCCACAATTGTATCATATTTTGTAATGCTGATTCCAGAAAAAGAAAATTTGGAGTGATTGCTCATAAAAATGCAAAAGTCTTTCCCAACTGTCATGGCAACTAGTGGCCAGATGGTAGGATTGTCTGATTGCTGATTGTGATTCTTTAGAAAAGAAATCCACATAGAAGCAGTCAGGCTCATAAAATCTGCCCTGCTTGAGAACTGACCAGACTCACTAATTCTTTAGAGGCCATAGACTCTACTCTGGGTAGATTAGTGTTCACAGTAGGGCCTGGATGCAGATATCTAGCTCCAAGCCTCCCCATCTAACACTCATTCTCAAGAATAGGAGGAACCTCCCTGATCCCAGGAAGTACAACAAATCCTCCTATGGAAGGATTTTTTCTAACTTCCAGAGAAAGTGCTATTCAGTTACACCAAGGTTTCTCTTTCTTTTTTAAGCCCCTATTCACAGGTACATAATAAGTCAGTTGACTAAATAAAAACACGTTGAATCCATTGCTCCAGCAAGGCTATCTACCTATAATAATAATAAAAATTACTCCATTGAAAAGTAACCAGAGAGAAGTGCCCAGTTGAAAAAATCCTAGGGAAAGAAGACATTTCCTCAAGAGGATCACTTCTCTAATCACAATAGAAACAACAACAATAATTGTAGCTAATGTTTATTAAAGATTTCTTCTGTGCTAGGCATTTTACTACAGATAAAGAGACAAGGCTTTTTATAACTAAAATGACTTTGTTTATTTAGGAGTCTTGTGAGTGCTGATATGCATATTTTCACTTCCTCTTCTTTACCATTGTTCTCTCTGATCTGTGCCTCTCCTGGCCCCCTACCCTCTCTGCCATTGTCCACAATATTCTTACTTCCTTCACTATTTATATACCGGTAATTATCATGGTACACACACAATGAATTATCTACCTTCTTCCGTACTTGTGATTTTGATAAACCCACCGAGAGCTATTTTTAAACAGTTGATAATAAAGTTATTGTACATCCATACAATAAATTACCAGCTTCAATTTCAATTCTTTTTGGAAGACTGCAGAATGAAAAAGAATACTGTTATGCTGCCTTTCCAAAATATCATCTCTTTAAGAACTTTAAGCAAATTACCTTTTCTAGCATTAATTAATAGGGAACTTCAAAGAAACACACAAAAAGGAGACAGCTATTTGAGAAAAGGCCATGCCTGGTTTACAACGGACTTAAAATCTTTGCTCTGGTTGCCCAGTAGTAAATCCTTTGCAACCTTCTGTGCATGTCAACAGCATCCAAAACTCTTGAAAACTCTAGAAAACCAACAGTAATAAAGCCCGACAAATAGGATGGTAATGATGATTTTTTTTTAAAAGTCAGTATTGACCTTGTTAGAGAAAAAGAATTAACTACAACGAGAACATAAAATGTAAGTGCTAGGAGTATTCGATGCTGTAAAAAGTTAAGTACTTTAAGAAGTAAAACTCCTTGGGGAACAGCAGAGGAGGCTCTTTGTTTAACAACAAAAATCAAGTATCCAGAAGGATTTCTTGTGCTCAGATACTTTGTGGACCTTCTGTGGTATGTGACATGGGCCAAAGCCTGCATTAGAAGCTCTGGAAAAACGGAAGCAGTCAGGGTCAATGGAAAGCATACTGGGGAGGCATCAGGATAGCGTAATTTGAGAGGCCCTAAGAAATCCCCTCTGCCACCTCTGTGAGGTCTGCGATTTTTCCACCTGTTAAGCTAAGAACAGGTTCTTTTTTTTTTTTTTTAATTTATTTTATTGAAGTATAGTTGACTTACAATGTTGTGTTAATTTCTGCTGTACAGCAAAGTTATTCAGTTATCTATCTGTCTATCTATCTATACATTCTTTTCCATCCTGGTTTATTTCAGGATATTGAATATAGTTCCCTGTGCTATACAGTAGGGCCGTGTTGTTTATCCGTTCTATATATAATAGTTCACATCTGCTAACCCCAAACTCCCAATCCATCCCTCCCCCACCTCCCTTTCCCGTTGGCAACCACAAGTCTGTTCTCTATGTCTGCGAGTCTTAAGAACAGGTTTTTGATAAGAGAAAGGAGAGGAAAGAACTTGGGGGAAAGTGGGCCTTACTGAGAAGGGGTACCTTTTGTGGCCAAAGGCCAATAGAAGGACACTGGGTATACCTCAAGAACTGAGAGAAGACATCACTATACGAGGCCTAAAAGAAACCTGGAGAGGAAAAGGGAAATTAAAAAGAAAGTGTACATCCTACAGTTTCGAGTGGGTGACCCTAACTTCTCTACCTTGGCACCACTGACATTTTGTGTCATATAATTCTTTATTATGGGGAGGCTGTCTTATACTGGATGCCCTGTGCAGGATAAAGATTAATGACTCAGTTGGAAAGTAACCAGAGAAAAGTTCCCAGTTGAAAGGGTTCCAGAAAAATAAGACATTTCCTCAAGAGGACAGCTAGTCTAACAATATTATAGGATGTTTAGCATGTCTCTGGCTTCTACCTATCAAATGCCAGTAGCAACCCCCTTTCCCCACAGCTGTGATAACCAACAGTGTGTCCAGACATTGTCAAATAACCTCTGGCAGGTAGGAAGGCAAAATCGCCCCTGTTGGACAACCAGTACCCTAAAGGATGAATTTTCTCCCTAAGTTGGGCAAGACCTTTTCCATTCCTTGGTGGTAGACTGGTCCACCCTTCCCATTCTCCTGGTCCCACTCTAAAAAACTACACAAGAGGGGAAGATTACAAGCTCATCAACACAAAAAAAGAATGAGAATTCTGTTTTTTAGTTGTAATACTCAAAGCAGAGAGATATATCGGGAAGATCTGAAATGAATGCCTTTTCCTTCAGAATATTTTTATCCTTTGATAATTCCAAAATTCTTGATCCCATCTTTATTTCCAGAGCTATCTTATTCTTTGTCCATTACACAAGACTAGTTTCAATATGAGTTGTCTAGTAAGACTCAGAAAGATTTGCCCAATTTAATCAGTGCTTATGTGAGTGAACCAAGAAAGGCATTAGTCTAGATAAATAATAAAGACACTTTGTTATGCGTGAAAATTAAGTTATTTTTGAAATCAGAGAGATGGAAGAATGGGCTTCTAACATCTTGGCTCATATGAACCAAACCCTTTTCCTTCCCTCCCTCTGCCTTTTCTATCCTTTCTTTCCTCCTTTCCTTCCTCCTTCCCTCCCTCTCTGCCTCCCTCCCTTCCTTTCTCTTTTCTTGTAGGTATAACCATGCTTTCCTCTAGAATAGGACAGGATGTGAGAAGGACAGAGATGATGAAGTATTAACTAGAAAAAAAAACACCATCACTGGAAGGAAAATTATATTAATGAGTTCAGAAGAATATAAAGTGCTGCATCAACACTTTATCAAGAGTATAAACTATGCAAATGGTGCAACTGAGTCATCAGTGAAACTGCATAATAGAGTCAGAGGCCCAGAAAATGGCAATTTCTATTTTTTCTACTGACTTCTGATTTAGAATTATTACTATACGATCTGTAGGGGAAAAATTCCTTTTGGAGTTGAAGCTAATGAAGTGAAACTATAGAAACGCAGTTTAACTACTGAATATTATAAATTGAATAATGCAGTTCTAGATAAAGTATGAATCTTTTCCCCTTACTTATTTTTGTGTGGTTGCAAATTAAACCAACAGTGACTAATGTAAGAGCTAAGAATAAAAAGTCTTATCCTCTGGCCCCCTTTTGCTTCTCGCTAACTGTATGACCATAGGTAAGGCAATTAATCTCTCTGAGCCTCAATTTCCTCATTTGTAGAAGTTAGGAAATTGGATTAGATTATCTGTAAGAATTCTTCCATTCCAAAATTTTCTCATCATGGGAAAAATATAACTCAAATTATCTGAAAGTTAAAGGAAAAAATAAAACTGTGCAATTCTACCAGCTGTGAAAGGTGATTATTCTATAGCATACATAATGTCTATGCCAGACTACAGGGTTATAAAAGCAAAAAAAAAGGCTTCTTTTATTGATCAAAGCTCTTGACTATAAAGTAACATGTATTGCCTTGGATTCTCCCTTAAATTAGAATGTCTATGATTAATTTTCAGATGGGGTAAGCATGTTTGAGAGTCTGCTGGGTACAGTGTTGACAATGTCACTTGTGACGCTATGGCAGGGTGCTCTTCAATAGCAAAGAGGGGCAGGGATACAGAAGCAAAGCAAATTCAGAACTTCAAGAGCTCAGTCACAAACATCAGAGAATGGCTCTGCAGTGGTGTTTTGACATTTATTCTGGAAGGCCTACTCCTACAAGTATGTAAATATCCATTTCTAAAATTCAGAGAAAATAAATCCCAATCTTTATCAGAGATATAAAGTCCTACTCTGGTCTTATAAGAGCTCTTGAAAAGGTACAGCCTAGATGCCTTCAGCCATAAGGCAAACCCACATCACAGAGGAGCCAAGCCTTCTTCAAGCCTTCTGTGCAGATGCTAACGCTAAAGGGTACAGGAAAAGATTCAAAGAGGGAAAATTTAAACATTCATTGCCTTTACAGGAACCTTACATATGTGCTGGCCCTGCAGGGTTTAGCATAAAATGTTGTGTCAAAGATCACCTGACTCTGGAGGACAAAGTAAAATCCACTCATATTCCCAAGAAAATCCAACTTTTATGTACGGATAGAAATTCTCAAATTTGCAGACCTACTCAGAGTAGGTAGAAAATTTCAGGGCAAGAAAGTCTCTCTTCTTTAAATGGAAGCATAGAAATAGTGGTGCTAGTTGGAAATGCTGGTGCATCATTAAGGAAACACATTCCATCATCTGCCAGATCATGAAATTCCTGGCTCTGGCTCCTTAGGCAAAAAATCATGGCCTGAACAGCTTTTCCTAAGATGATTTTGGCCTTCCTTGGTATTCCTACAAAGGGACACTTCATTTTTATCATTAGATACTTTGAAATCTTAAGGGGAAATTCTCCATAAGTAGTCCAAAAAAAAAAAAAACCCCCAGCAATTTGAGGGATTTTATTTGGAAAGAAAATACACTGGGAGAGGTAAAGCCAAAGCAGAAGATGCTCTGTAAGGGATGACAGCTGAACTAGTCCTTGGATTTACAGCCAACAGACAGGCTCAGGATGGAAATGAACCTCTTGAAAATACCCTCCCCCAAGAAACACTCCTCATTCAACACTAGGTCAAATCTTGTGTTGTGTACTCTTCCTTACTCATCTCTAACACTTTTTAAGATTGTAAGAAAAACAAAAAGAATCACTAGGAAGTACAAAAATATACAAAGCTTTTTAAGTCTCTAATGCCGAAGAATTAGCAGACTCCTTGAAAATTGCTAGCACTCTTATTTTTAATGCGTACATCTCGAAATATCACTCAAGTAGTTTTATCTTAGTTTTTTTGTTTTGTTCTGTTAACCATTACATTGGAATGCAGATTTATTGATATTACCAATATTACAGCAAACTGTTTATTTTATTCTTCATGTATTCATTAAGACGTGTTCTTTTATATTCCTTTTTTATGTTGAAAAATATCTCCATAGTGCTCTGTCAGGATACTTTGCCACTCAGTGTGATTACACTTTTTCTAAAGAAAAAGTGCAGAATTGTTCCCATAATGTGGAAATGTTTAGGATGAACTGACAAAAAAGCAAGAGTCTGTAAATCCATTGGCAACTCTATGTTAAATATATTTTCTACCTTCAGAATATCTTTGGTTATTCTCCATAGACTGAGAAGGCAATTCTCATTACATTTTATTTTCATCACTCTGTTTTTATATAAATGCTACACTTGAATTTAGAGGAAGGACGGTCCCTTTGCTCTAACTAATAAACAGGATATCAAGTCTAGACAGTCCCCACTTAGAATGGTTCGACTTACGACTTTTCAGCTTCATGATGGTACGAAAGTGATAAACATTCTGTAGTAAATGTACTTCGAATTCTGAATTTTTATCTTTTTCCAGACTAGTGATATGCAGTATGATACCTTCTTGCGATGCTGGGCAGTGGCAGTGAACCAAGTGTAAACAACCGATACACTTAGAACCATTCTGTTTTTCACTTTCGCTACAGTATTCAATAAATTACATGAGGTATTCAACACGTTATTATAAAATAGGCTTTGTGTTAGTTGATTTTTTCCAACTGTAGGCTAATGTGAGTGTCCTGAGCACGTTTAAGGTAGGCTAGGCTAAGCTATGATGTTTAGTAGGCTAGATGCATTAAATGCATTTTCGACTTATGATATTTTCAACTTATGATGGGGACATAACAGTAAAAATGACAAGATAACACTTTAAGTGCTCTCCAGTTTTATGATTTTACATGTTTTTCTAAAATATCGTACGTATATGTTTCTTCTATTAAAAAAAAAAAGCCAAAAGAATGTTGTATTTCACACCCACATTTCTTCAATCCCCATAGGCTGCAAGCTACTCTGTTAGCACCATTTTCTTTCATATTCTACAGAATATGAAGTGAATAGGTTGTTTTATCCTAGGACCAACTACAGACATTACTAACACTCGAGATATCCCTGAGGAGGACTCTGGATGGTACTGACGGGAGTGATATTTCATAGCACAAACATAAGCAAAACTTCTTTGCTGTAGATACTCCACTGTACTCCCCAGAGGCATTAAGAAGATTTTCCCATTTCCTAGCACTCCACAGATCTATTTCTGAAAACATTACATGATT
The DNA here is from genome assembly GCF_028021215.1 of Eschrichtius robustus. Classification (NCBI taxonomy): domain Eukaryota; kingdom Metazoa; phylum Chordata; class Mammalia; order Artiodactyla; family Eschrichtiidae; genus Eschrichtius; species Eschrichtius robustus. The sequence goes on from NC_090836.1 coordinate 37,537,273, forward strand.
TATGTCATTATTCCTCTATTCAAAAGTCAACTGTCATGTAAAGGAAATATTATTTAAGGGTGTTTCTCAGATTTGCCATAGAATTCACACAACTTTTGAGTATAAATACTATTTAAGTATAAAATTAGTAAAATATTGATTTTGTTCCTCAGTTTATATTTCTAATAGGAATTTCTTATCCAGAGCAAGGAGCTAGCCCTTTCCTTAGAACAGATTCAGAATTAACTACCAAATCAAGAAGATATGCTTTTGCTTACAACTTGTTTTGTTGTAAGGGGGTATATATGGCACACTTCTCCAAACACTTAGAGTTAAAAGGAACTTTTAAAAGTAAATTTAAGGCATAGAAAGATTTTATGTCACAAATAGTCACTGTTTACCTGTGCATGAATAGTCGTCAATTCGGATGTATCCAGTTTTGCAGATGCACATGAAGGAACCTGGGGTGTTGACACACATCGTATTCTCACGGCAGTAATGGCGCCCTTCAGCGCACTCATCAACGTCTGTGAAGAAAAAGTAGGGCAAAGAGGTCAACAGTGGCCAGTATTCTAGAGTTTCTCTATAACTTTCTTTGGTGGGGAGAGGGCAAAAGTTACTAATTGAAAAGCATTTTTAAAATGTATTCAAAGTATCTCCTTTAGTAGAAACATTTGAGGTTCAAATGACAGAAATTATAACATTTTTTTCCTAAAAGCTCTTGCTGGAGTTTCAAAGATGTCTTTATATTTCAACTTGCATCATTCTAAAATACATCTGAAAATATCAGTCCATTCATCTACCTTAGATAGAATGTTTGATAAAACGAATCAGAAAGTAGAGACTGGGCTGCCTTAGAATCATGGACGTTTCAATCACTGAGCCGACCACATATTATTTTTTGATTCACTGGCTATTCTGTACACTTGGGGAGACCCTGCAAGAGGTACATAGAATATTCAATATACACCAGAACTTGAAAAACTTCACTTAAAGATATGAAACCAAGAACATGTAGTTTATTAGAGATACGAGTAGAGATATAGCTATACCAGTAAGTGTTGAACAGAGATGAAATTACAATCTAGAGCCTGATAGAAATGAGAAGCTGTAAAATAGCAAAACAAGATATCATATTGAAGAGCTTCCACAGTAATTCACACACCAAGTTTTGAGTGTAGAGACTTGCAAATGCTAAGCCATAATAAGCACTAGTACTAATTGGGAAGAATGTGAATTTTAACAATAAAACTGTCCCCATTTTATAGCCCCTCTCTGCCTGAAACATAAAGTATTTCACATGTATTTTATCATTATGTTATACTCTTCATTAAGGGCCTTAATGCATTGACCAGGCAAGGTGCTTCTCCTCCAGAAGTCTGCTTTCTCAAATCCTTGTGGTAAATCCACAAAGTAGCATTGACCTCATTTGTACTATTAAAAGAAAGGGATCAATTACAGGAGATAGCCAGGTGACCCAATACTACAAAAGTCATGCCATTCATATAAACTCAACTATGTTCTCAGTCCTGAGAGTGTCAAAAGAAATAGCTGACACAGTCTCTTGGGGGGCTGTACTTGAGAGCTAGAGGGACGGATGAAAATACTGAGATTTAGAGAGACTCAATTTTCCATTCAACTTCTAAATGAAAGTCAACACAGTAAATTACAAACATCTTAGCATACAAAGCCCCTCCCAGTTTGGCCATTACTTTCTGGCTTTATATTCTATGACCTCACTCCCTCTTCCCTCTCAGTGTTCTGGCCACACTGAGCTTCTGGTCATTTCTTGAATGGGCCACACTCTTTCTTACTTATGTGCTTTTGCATATGCTGTTCTCTCTTCTATTTCTCTCCCTATCACCACCCACAGTGGATCTTGTCTACCAGTAGATTTACCCTTCAAGAATCTGTTTAAATGTCTCTCTGAGAAAACTTCCCTAATGAAGTAAAATGCTCCCTATGCTGTGCTCCCTTGGAACTTTGTAAATGCTTCCATTATAGATATATCCATTGTACCTTTATTAATTTTTGTAAGTTTCTTTTTCCAATAAGTCAAATATACCCTTGAAGGGTAGGGATCATCTATTTGTGTTTCTTAATTCTGGCTACACATTATATTCATGTGAGATGCTTTTAAAAAAATTAGTTTTTGTGCCAACTCCCCAAATCCCACTCCAAATTCTTATTTAATTATCTGTGGTGCAACACAGACATAATATTATTTTTAATCTTCTCTATGAAGAGTCTAATGCAGGGGTCAGCAAAAATTTTCAATAAAGAGCCAGACAGTAAATATTTTAGGCTTTGGGGGCCATAAGTTCTCCATTGCAACTACTTAACTCTTGTTGTAGCATGAAGGCAACCATAGACAATATGTAAACGAATGAGCCTGACGATGTTCCAATAAAGCTTTATTTACAAAATAAGAAGGTGAATCAGATTTAGCCTAAAGGCCATAGTTTGATGACCCCTTGTCTAATGCATAATCAGAGTTAAGAATCACTCAGAAGGACCGAAACGGAGGAGTAGGAGGACGTGAGGCTCACCTTCCCGCAACATCAAAAATACATCTACATGTGAGACAATTCTCATAGAAAATCAACTGGAAGCTGTAGAAGATCTCTTATACAACCAAAGCTGCAAGAAAGATCTCCACATAAGCAGGTTGGAAATTAAAAAAGAAGAAAGAGAGAAAAAGGCATCAGGACGGAACCAGCACCACTGAGAAGGATCTGTGAAGGAGAGAAAGTCCACACATAGACCCTTGTCCTGGGGAACCTCCTTTCCTGCTAAGAGGTCAGCTGGGATGGGTGGGGCCTGGACTTTGCTCCAGAGGAGTGTGTGCATGCTGGCTTGCTAGTAATCATGGAGGAGAGAGAGGGGAGCTGACGGCTGCCACCTCACCACACTCCCAAAAGTCTGAAATGCGTGCTGGGCAGGGCCGCTAGCGCTCGGTGGCTAGGCGCTAAATCTCGGGCAGAAGGGCCCTCACAGGGGACTCGTTCTAGCTGCGTGGAGACAGCCCAGAAGGCCTAGGGAGTGGTCCATGCCAAATCTCAAAGCCCACTGTCAGCACAGCACACACACGGCAACCGTGGGTCTGGCACTGGAGCCATGATCAGTGCTCGCACAGGCGGAGGTGGGTCCAGACATGGCAGACATTGTGGGCTCACACGTGAAGGCGGCGGGTCTGGCCTCGAAGCCCATTTTCAGAGCTCACAGGGTAGGGGCAGTCTTTGTCAAGTGGCACCACAGAAATGCATGTCTTAGGCGGACAGCCCCTGGGGAGGAGGATACAGCCGTTCATTTCCAGAGGGAGCCCTCTGGTTCCACCCACCCCACACCACAGCTTGGAGCCAGATCTGGGGCACACAGGTCTTGGGAGAGGCCTGCCACAGAGGCAGCCCAGGCCCGAGGAAGCAGCATAACCATCTCAATTCCTGCAGCCACAGCACTCCAGCCCCCAGCACCAGCCCACTCCACACTGCAGCCTAGCACTAGGTCTGGGACAAACACAGTGGAGAAAGGGACGCACACAACCTTGGGCTGCTTCTGGGCAAAACCACAGATGCCTGCAGGGACAGCACATATGTTCCCTGGGCCTCACTTGCTTCACTGGTCACAACCTTTGGGACAGAGCAGGCAGGCATTCAAGGGCAACAGAGCCTTATAGAACCTGGATCTCAGGGCTTCTAGTCCAAGAGCTGGGGAGCAGACCCCACCCCTGACAGGGCTGTGACAGCCACAGAGTAAAGAGGAGGCCCTGTCCAACACTGCTGTGCAGTCTCTGGACACCACAATGCCAGTCACACTCCCTATCAAGGGGCTAAGAGCCAGCATTCTCTGAGGAAAGACGTGGCTGGCATCCAGATAAAAAAACAGCCCTTGCAACAAAAATATTGGACTCATACAGTCTACACAGGGATGCTCCCACATGAAAACAGCCCTTTTAGATCACGGTAGATAATGGTTTCTCCTAAATTCATAGAGACAGAGAAAGTTAAGTAAAATGAAACAGCAAAGAAACTACTGCCAGTTGAAAGAAGAGAAATCCTCTGAAAGAACAAATAATGAAGCAGACCTCACCAGTCTACTAGACCCTGAGTTCAAAAAGGAGGTAATAAAAATGCTAAAGGAATTAAAAAAGATTATCAATAGAAATGCAGATCACTGTAACAAGGAACTAGAAACTATAAAGAGGAACCAATAAAAATTAGACAATTACTGAGCTAAAGACCTATCTAGAAGCAATGAATAGCTGACTAAATAACATAGAAGAACAAATAAGTGATCTGGAAGACAGAATAATGGAAATCACTGAATCAGAACAGCAGACAGAAAGACAAAGGAAAAAAAAAATAAAAGCAACATACGAGATCTATGGGATAATATAAACTGTGGCAACGTATGCATAACAGGGGTTCCAGAAACAGAAGAGAGAGAAAAGGAGATCGAAAATTTGAAGAACTTATGGCTGAATACTTCCCAAATCTAAAGAATAAGACAGATTTCAAGGAATAGGAAGCCCAGAGGGTCCCAAACAAGATGAACCCAAACAGACCCACACTAAGACATATCTTAATTAAAATGGAAAGAGCTAAAGATGAAGAGAGGATTCTAAAGGCAGCAAGAGAAAAACAAAGAGTCAGTTACAAAGGTACCCCTATAAGGCTTTCAGCTGATTTCTCTGCAGAAACTGCAGGTCAGAAGGGAGTGGCATGATACATTCAAAGTCCTGAAAGGAAAAAACCTGCAACCTAGGATACTCTACCCAACAAGATTATCACTTCAAATAAAAGGAGAGATAAAGAATTTCTCAGACATGCAAAAATTAAAAGAATACAGCAATACCATACCTACCCTAAATAAATATTGAAAGGTCTTCTCTAAATAGAAAAGAAGCAAGAATCTACAGGAAAGGAAAAATCACAATAGGAAAGACAAATATATAAAAGGATTGAAGGTCACTTAAATAAGCCATTATATAAATTAAAGAAAAAAAGTTTTTGTAAAAGCAATTATAACTACAATTAACTGCAAAAGGATAAACATGAAGATGTAAAATAGGACATCAAAATCACAAAACACTGGGGAAGGGTGTAAAAAAAATGTAGATCTTTTAGAATGTGTTTGAACTTATACGACTATCAGTCTAAAGCAAGTAGATATAGTTATGGATCAACATACTTGAAAACCAGGGTAACCACAAATCAAAAACATACAATAGATTGACAAAAATCAAACAGAAAAGAACTCAAGCATAATACAAAAGAAAACCATCAAACCACAAGAGCAAAAACAAAAGCAAAAAGAAAGGAAAAAAGAACTACAAAATCAACTGGAAAACCAGGTTTAAAATGGAAATAAGTACATTACTTTAACTGTTAATGGACTAAATTCTGTAATCAAACGACACAGAGTGGGGCTTCCCTGGTGGTGCAGTGGTTGAGAATCTGCCTGCCAATGCAGGGGACACGGGTTTGAACCCTGGTCTGGGAAGATCCCACATGCCGCGGAGCAACTAGGCCCGTGAGCCACAACTACTGAGCCTGCGCGTCTGGAGCCTGTGCTCCACAACAAGAGAGGCCGCGATAATGAGAAGCCCGCGCACCGCGATGAAGAGTGGCCCCCACTTGCCCCAACTAGAGAAAGCCCTCGCACAGAAATGAAGACCCAACACAGCCATAAATAAATAAATAAATAAATAAATAAATAAATAAATAAATAAATAAATAAATAGCACTGGTCTGTAAGGAAAGCATCACAATCAATTACAGCCTAAAATAAATCAAACTACAAGCACCCTGGTGGACTATGATGAAAACTCATTTGCTTCCAGAGTCTTAAGATCATAATAGGAATCATATGGGATTATTAAGGTGTTCAGCTGGATCAAAGGACTTTAACCCTGCCCTTCTGAGAGGGTAATGAGGAGAAGTCAACGTTACTGAAAACCACTGTATAAGCCCCCTGGGCTTAAGCTGTGAGCTGGAGGAATGGCCGCAAAGAAGTGCGTGTACACAAAAGCGTGAAGAATTTATCTTTGGAGAGGAAAGAGCCAAGAATAATGAACATAACCCAGGGACAGCATCTTGGGTATCAAAAGGAAACACCACTGAGTACACTGTGACATCACCTCAAAACAAGAGTAGTTCCTAGTGAGAGATCATAGTTCCTGGTAGAGTCAAGGAAGTAGCTTCAGTGCCTGGAGCAGGACTGAGTCCAGCTGAAACAAGCATTAAGTACAGAAGACACTGTGCCTCTCTCCAAACGCTACCCTAGAGAAGAAAGCCTACCCCAGCAGGAGTAGCCACCAAACCTGGCAAATCAAACTCGTTAAGTAAGTATGAAGCAACCCAGATCCCTCCTAAGAACACTTAAGGAATGGGAACTTTGAGAATACTAAAGTCCTATGGGATGGGATGGAGAAAAGAAATAGTAAATTGGGGTAATTTCTGTTAATGTGGCTCTATTTACAGCTACAAGCTATGGAATATTTTGATTTGTAAGATGATTAAAGGATAATTTGTGAAAGGGTAAGTTGGCCTTCTAAATACTGTCTCTAACAATTGCTCATTGTTAGGTCTACATCCCAGACTGTTGGGGGGCATCAGCCTGTCCAATTTTCTTTTGCAGATGTTTCCTTTTTGAGCTGTCATATAGTCAGAGAAAATATATTCTGTAACATCTTACAGAAAAACCCAAGGGAACTTTTTGGCCAACCCAATTCAACATAGGGTTGTAAAGCAAAAATGAGGAACCTATTTAATATGAAGCCTTTTAGGAATTTGAGTGATTTGGATCACATGGGAATATAGGATTCACGACAAAGAGATATGAAGTGTCAGACCTATTTCCTGGAGCAGTGTTGTGAGGGGAAAAGAAGTAAAATGCCAAAAAAATATCATCGCAATACTGTATACCTAATTGCCAATTGCCTTCTTTTTAAATTTTTCATGCCCCATCTTCAGGAAAGGAACTCTCCAAAGAGTCACATTTACATACTAGAACTACAAAGCTACATAAACGTCATTTCCGTTTACGTGTGCAGATACTCACAGGCACAAAAATGGCATAACTAAAAAGTAATCTGGTGAAAAACATATTCAATCTTAATCCAAGGTATGTTTTAGTTCCAAATCCCAATTCAAAAACTCAATGAGTCAAATTTTTACAATTCAGTTCAATTCTCTATATACTTATTGAATGTTTTCTATGTCCAAGTCACTTTACTGGGGTTTCAGTCATACTGATGACCCTAAGGGGTAAAACAACAACCACAGGTGGATAGTACCACGGACAGAGTATGCTTCAATAGAATTCTCTATTAAGTGGGGAGAACAGCACAATATTGGAAAGGGCTGCTAGAAGGTAGCTTCCGGCCAGGTGGAAAAATTCAAACATGGCTGGACACACTGTAGAGATTCAAGCAAAGGGTACATTGCTGAACCATGGGGCTTTTAACAACCCTTCCAAAATTCAGTACAAAGGGAGTTAAAGCGTAAACCCTGCCTTAAAAGGACTTACAATCCAGGAAATTGTAATATCATCATCATTATCATCATTATCCATTTAGGTGCCTTCTATGTTTTAAGCCTATATTTTAGAGAGTACTATCTCTAAGAGATTCAAGGTTGCTTGAAAAGACAGTATTGCATGGTCAAATAATTTCAGAACCATTATATTACTAGCCTGTCCCCATTCCCCTCCTTAAAAGTCAGAATGTACATGAGCAAAGTACAGACTCTGAAATATCTAGTTGTTTTTTAAAAAATCTTCATTCATTTATTCAACAAGTATATAATGGACATGAAACATATCTATTTACTGCATGAGGCAAAAAAGACAAACTCTACCTGAAGAAATAATACTTAAATGATAATGTTATGAAGTGACACATACTGTCTATCTGAAACATACACCATGTGCATTAAATAGGGAGCAACCAACTTTTTTTTCTTAACACAGTTCTTATTTCTTCTGAGCACCATTTAATTCAGAACACATTAGGGAATTTATATTTGGTGATACAAATGATTTTATAACTCTTCCCTCCCCCAACTTGAGGAGCCGATAATGAAATTAAGAAGCCAGGACATACTTACATGAATAACAACATGAGGTCTTATATGCTAAGTGCCAAAAGAAAAAAAAAGAGGAAGGTTGATGACTAAGGACAGAGGCAACCAAGGAATATGTGATGGTGTGGCAGGACTGGAAGTGGCTTTTGAAGAAGTAGGCTTAAAGTGACTGACTTGCACAAAGTTGGAAGGCGCTGCCAAAGAAGAGAGTTTCCTGTCAAACAGAGGTATTCAACAAACAGTACTGTAAAGATTGAAGTCTGGTGTAGGCAGCAGAGATGGCAAAAATATGAAATATTGAGGAATGATGAACATTCCATTTGAATGAAGTTTGTGTAGGAAAAAACCGGAAACACTGTTATGGGATAGAAGACACATGCAAATGCACTTAAATGCCCAACAAATAGAAGAAAGGTATCTTCTTTGTTGTGATATGAAGACATTAAAGCATTTGGAAGGAGGAGGTTGGGGAAGCAGCATAGAAAAATACATCTCACAAGAGTTAGTAAGGTGCAATTGTGGAATTAATTTAAAAAGGTACAATCAAGGTGAAGGAGAATGTTCATGAATTAATAGAAGTCGGAGTCTTAGGTAGTTACTAAATCTAAAGTAACCTTCCCAGCCCCAGTTGCTCCACGTTACTTATCAGTGTCTGAAAGCACCTTATTAAGTTATTTGTTAGTATGTCTGTTGTCTACTTCTATTGGAATATAAGATTCTGGAGGGTAGAGACCTTGTTCTAGAATAATGGCTGGCCCTCACTAAATATCTGCTGAAGGAATCAATGGACCCTTTCATGGCTTTTCATCGGAAGGAGGAAAGATAAGTATCCTCATTCACACTGGCCTGACCTGGAGCTCAACTTGGCAGAGTGAATCCTTTGTCTTCCCAGGATACTGCCCAGGCATTCACTTAGACGTGGGCTTTTTTGTATGAACAGTGAACATAAGCCACGGTGGTGAAATTGTCTTGTGTCACGGAAAAACACTGCGGTGGGAATAAAGAAGGCTGGAGTCTAGTCTGTGGCTCTATTATAAACCTGACAGGCATTTCATCTCCCTGGACCTTAATTTAATCATCTGGAAAGACAAAGGCTAGAGGTTTCCAAGTCGTTACCAGCCCTCATAATTTACAGTTCTAACAAAGAGAACATGATCTATATGATTGCACTGAACAATCTGATTCTCTAGGATTTTGTAGGACACACAATCCTACTCTACCAAACTTAAAAAGCAGAAGTAAACTGTGTTTCTTATACTTGAACAGCTTCCCTTGCCCCAGGATAATTCAAGCTGATCTATTTTAGAAACAGGAATTTATAAATTCCCTTTTACCCTATCTGAAAGCTGAGGCCGACTTTGTAACTATTCAGAATCATAGATTTTTAGACCCGAAAGGAATTTTAGAAATCATCTAAACTAATCCCAGTCATTTACTATCGAAGAAATGGAGGCACAGGGATGCCAGAGACAAATTAAAAAGGTGGCAGGGATCAGTCAGATCATGAAACTTTCGTGAGCCCCATTAAAAAATTTGGACTTCATCCTACACAAAATGGGAAAGGTTTTAGGAGAGGATTAATTGAATCCGATCTGTGTTTCTGGACGATCCCTCTGATACAAGTTTACACGGTTAATGAGTGACAATCAAAATGAGAACACTGCTTCCAAACCCCAGGTCCCAAGTTAATGTTCCTTTTGGCCATAGACTGGTCTCCACACTAACCTTGGAGGCAGCGTGCACCCAGGCATGCTGTCCCCTCACCTATGTGTTTCTGCCATGCAACCCAGCTACCCCCATCTTATGCCTTGCATGTCACTGGTGCCATTTTTTTTTAAAAGCATGGTGTATTTCTAAGGCAACAGCATTTTCAACACTGTCCTGTAAAAAGATTATATTAGCATGGTAATGAACACTAATGCCTTCTTGCTCAGCCAGTAAGGTCTTAAGTCATACAGCTCAAGAGCAAGGACTCCTCATACTGAAGAATGATACAGATCAGTATGGGTTATTACTAAATCTTGGCCCACCAGCTGTGAAAAACTGGCTTGGGAAAGTTGGCAAAGAGATCAAAAATTTAATTCATAAATCAAGAAAAAGACGAAGTTCTGAGAAATGTAATTCTGGAAGGAGAATTGAGAGTCACATTTGGGAAGATAAGAGTATTTTTAAGAATAAAAAATTTGCAAGTCAAAGTAGGCTGCTCAGTGAAAAATCAGTAAAGAATAAATTAAAATGTCATTTACAAATAAGCTAGCATTTAAAGGAATTGCCAGCAATCATGTTTTAAAGTCAGTGGCACTAATGAGTTTGTTTACCAAATATTAATTTTTATGTATTAAAAACTATAGCTATCATACGCTACTTAAACATATGATTTTTTTGACATCTCACATGAAATTAAGCAAAGGGTACATTGAACATATTTCCTTCATTTATTTTTTAAAAATTCATTCATTGTAAATTGTACGGTACATTCTTCAAGAAGAGTGAAACCATTAGCATTATATCAGTTTCTTGCTACTCTTAACAGACTATATTATTCCTAGCTTTAGGATTCCTGACTTAAATATATATATATATATATATATATATATATATAAAAATATATAAATAAAGAGACAGAGACAGAGAGACAGAGACAGAAAGAGAGACAGAGACAGAGAGAGATAGAGAAAGACATGCAGTAGGAAAATTTGAGACAGGGTTGAGAGTGGATCATCAACTAATACCTATGGGGCAAAGTGAGATAATCTGAAATATTAAGGGGCAGAGGAAACAAATGCATGAGTAGTTTATCCATATGTAAGTAATATTTATTGATTTCTTACTATGTCCAAAGTGCTAACATGGAAACCAATGGCATAGCCTTGAATAAGCCAGATGTATCTGTCCTTGCAGAGCTTGTGGTCTTTCTGACAAGAGACACAATTAATAATAATGATAATAATAATAATAATAATGATGATGATGATGTTACGAGTCTGATAAGGATAGTACTACCTAGAAAAAAACTGAGGGCTAAAAATCTAGTCAAACAGGCTTCCCAGAAGCTGTGACATCTGAGCAGAGGACTAAAGGAGATGGGAAAGAAGAGAGCATTTCAAACAAGGGAACTATGTGCAAATGCTGGAAAGTGAGAGAATTTTACGTATTCAAAGAATAGCAAACATTCAATGTGGCTCACGAAACAAGCAGGAGCAGTTTTGTGTTGAGGTCTTGCAAACCACATGAAAGAGTTTGACGTTATCTTGCGATCAATGGAAATCTACTGGTTTTTTCAGTCAATTTTCGAATACATCATACGTGCACTTGGTATAAAAATTTTAAAGATACAATAGAGTGCACAATAAAAGTAAGTCTGACCTTCAGCCACTCAGTTCTCCCATCCAAATCCCCAAGACAGCCACGGTTACTAATTTCTGGTGCAACTTTCCAGAGATATCCTAGGACCACATAAGCACATGCATGGGCGGGGGGGAGGGGCGGAGGGCGGGGCGGTGTGTGCTTCTCCAAAGGGCATTAAGCAGGGGAATGAGATGACATGAGTTGCTCAGCAAGATCTTTTTAACTGCAAGGTAGAGGATGGATTACAGAAGAGCAAAACTGGAAGCTAGGAGGAAGCTCTCCTAGTAGTTTGGGTTCCTGTGACTGTGACAGTCTATTCTAGTTGAATATGGAGAGAGTGTGGCAGATTCAAAACAATATATATGGGATCTAAAAGTGACTGCACTCTGGGACTGACTGTATACCTGCAGATGAGAGAGGGAAGCTCTCAAGGATAACATCTTCCGTCTCAGCAACTAGATGGACCTGTGCTGTGGGGAACTGGAGGAATGCATTTGGGTTACAGAGGAGTATGGCTTTAGACATGTTGATTTTGAGGTGCTTAAGACACATCCAAGTAGAAATGTCCAAAAGGCAGTCAGATATGTGGCCCTAGAACTCAAAACTGGAGATCAAGATTTGGGGGTCCTAAGCACAGAGAAGGTAATTAAAGCCATGCTGTTAGACATCACCACCCAGGGAGAGGGTTCAGAATGAGGAGAGAAAAATTAAGATGGAGCCCTGGGGAACTTCAGCATTCCAGGAGCAAGTAAAGAAAGGGGACTGAGAAAGACCGCTCAGGGATGTAGCAGCGAAATTAGAAGCATATTGGAGGTAGACGAATGTTGAAATAGTGGTAGCTACCACCTCTTCAACGCACCTTCTCTATTTGGGGCATCTCCATCTCCCCAAGAGAGAAGTCACAACTCTAGTTTTCAGTGTAATTGGCAGCTAGAATATAGACCTATGGCCTAGGATGGCCAATCAGGGGCACTCATGCCAAACCTCAATTCAGAAGAGAACTCCTGACTAAGCAGGTTGTGAGATCTTCTAGCAAGCATGGTGGAGAAGGCAGTGGTACAACTTCCAGAGTCCAGTCCTGGGTGTCAGCAGTGAAAAGTGTGCAGTATTTGTGTGAGTTGCAGTGCTGACACCAAGAGGCGGAGAGAGTGGGATCTGTACCCAGATGTGACAGGTGTTGTTGTAGCTTAACATCATCTAAAGCTGTCCTCCCACATATATTGTGAGCCACCTAACATCCTTCACTATATTCCTCTTCTGTTTAAACTGCCAGAGTGGATTCTGTTGTTTGCAACTCTGACACCCGATCAATACAATGTGCTTTCATGAAGACAAGGTAAATAAGTGTTTGAAGGCCGGAGTGATCAGTAGAATTAATTGCTGCCTAGAGGTCAAGCAAGGTACGCACTGAAAGATGTCTGATTTAACAATATAGAAGTCATCAGTGACCCTGGTGAGAGCAGTTTGGAGGGGATATGGGATGAAAAATCTCGACTGAAGTGGTTTAAGGAGAGCACCTGACATGAAGAAATAAAGACAGTGAAATCAGATCACGTCTTTAAGAAATTTGCCTATAAAGAAGAAGGGGGGCAATAACACAAAAGCTAGAAGGGGAGGTGGGGTTAATGGAGAAATTTAAGGATATTTAAATGCTGATGGGAAGGAGCAACTAGAAAGAAGTTGAAAACTGAGTTTGAGAGGAACGGATGGAGAAAGTTTCCTCTGAAGACAGGGAGAGATGAGATTCAGCACTGAGATGAACTCATGACTCCTGGGAGGAAGGGTATCTACTCCACTGAGACTAAGGAAAGGAAGAAAGGGTGGGTGTGAAGCATGTGGGTTTATGTAATGACAGCAGGAGGATGAGGAATTACGTTTCCATTTTCTGTTTTGTTGGTAAAGAAGTTATCTGCTGAGAATAAGAGAATGGGTAGACTCAAAGGTTTGTAGGGAATGGTGAAGGTCTGAAATAATCATTATAAGAAATGAGAGGAATCTGAGCTGGGGTGCAGAGCAA